>NW_020539666.1:23455-61926 GCF_003426905.1 Ctenocephalides felis
TAGTTTTTCTGCGTTATCTTAATTAGAAAGGCGTCCTTGGGATTGCCTTCTTATAGTGTTCAAAATTAAAATAGGGCCATATCTCAGATAATGAGGACAATCAACGTTTTGCCTTCAAGGCAGGTCTATTATATAAGAGCACAATAAATCAATGATTCTCTTTTCCTTCTTTGTTCATCATTTTCATTACCATCTATTAATATTTTATTCATTTTTATGCATTTTCCTTTCCAAATTTCTGCTCCCATGCTCCTGGTTCTGTGCTTTGGATTTCACTCCTTGCATTATTTCTCGTCTAGGCTATCAATCATCTACACTTTTCTTCCCAGTCATTTCAATCCTCCTATTTTACCTTCGATTCAATCAGTTTTTTTTTTATTTCAGAACTTTGCTCAGTAAAGTTCTTTGTCTTCTTTCTCGCTCTTTGTACCTTACCTATGGGACGGAAAAGGATAGATGACAAATTTTGGAAAAATAGCATATTAGGAAATAACTGCGAATTTTATTGGACATAGTTAGTATTTTATGTGTTGATTGTAAGGTTTTCACTGCCAGATGGAATATTTAAATGTCATTTTATGTTCAAATTAGATGTTATGTTTTTAATTTGAATTATTAGTTCAATATATTGTCATATTTTGGTGAAAGTTCATTAGTCAACCATACAAAAAATCGTTTACTGCATCACTGAGTCAATGTGTAATTATTGGACAGATTCGGCCGCATAACAGACCAATATTATGGCAAGGCTATACTTTCCATACTAATTTGTTCTAAATATTGACAAAAACCATGTGGTTGCTGTGCAGTCAGGCATGTTTCTCAGGTTGTCAGATAGAAAAACCTAACCTAAAAACCGCACAAGTGCCAAAAAACCTATCTTACATAAGAGAGTGTTTCTGACACAGCTTCATAACCTACAAGTGACGTTGCAGTGTATGTGTAAAACGCCTGAATTCACAGCAAATACATGACATTTTGACAGTATTCAGTATGATTCAGTAGCGTATGTATGAAAGTTGGAGCTTAACATGGCCTTACCATAACATTGGTCTGTTGTGCGGAGAATCGGCCCATAATTGATTATGTATACGATTCGGGAAATTCATGGAACTTGCCTTAAGGTAAAATAGTACTTACAACTAGTTAAACTTTTATTCTATTCTACAAAAAAACATAATGCTAGGTATAAAATAGGGTACTTATAGTTCACAAAACCGATGTATTCCGATACAATTAATTGAAATCATATTTTTATATATACATACACGTATTTGTTACAGCAATTAGAACTATTATATGTTCTATAAGTCTGTAACATAATTATGGAAGTTGGGGCGTAACATGGCCTTGCCATAATATTGATCTGTTGTTAGGCAGAATCGGCCCATATATTCTGATTTTGTAAAATAAGGTTAATAATTGAACCGTGCTCCTTTTATCATCTATAGTCTACATACGACGTTTTTTTAAAAAAAAAGAGGATTTTAATGCATATATTGACAGTTAAGACAATTGAAAATAATAGATTACCAGATATTGAATTTATTCAATGATCTAGGATTTCTGACATTTTCAATTTTTTTTTTTATGATCTTATTTTGATCCTTACTTAATCAAAAAGAAGCAAACTTGTTTATCAATTGTTAAGGAATTTTTTAACAATTTGTGCTTTTTCTAGTTATTTTGAACTTAAGATAATTGCAATTGAATCTTTTTGACCCTCTTCACTTTCAACCGATATTAATTCTAAATGCATCTCAGATTGAATCCAATAAAAGTATAATATAGAGTTAGAAATTAATTGTCTTCAGTCGTTTCCTCTATTTTAAGGTTCAGCAGATTTTAAGGCGAGCCATTATCAAATTGATTCGGGATCTCTAAATTAGGTCCGGGTGTCGCTCCGCGTCGGTTTTTCAGTGCGAGATACTTGGCCGTTCAGAAATAAACATTGGACGCGTCATGGCGTCTCTATTTGCGTATCGCCACTATAGCATTCAGGAGCATGTCACATTTTTTGAATGTTTTGGCGATTTTTAATTTTTTTTTTTATTATCACTAAATCAGATGATTTCATAATTGCAACGTATCTACCTGTAGCGACTTATACAACGCTGAGCAAACCTTACAATTTATTACTTGTTAGATTTTTTTATATATTTTTTCTATTTGGCCTCGCTTACTCTGAGCATTTAGCCATCTAGAACATTTTTATTTATTTACATTCTAATTTTTATATCATTTTCAATTTATATATGTATCCTATTCTATATTCTTCATAATTTTTTTTCTTCTTATTTTTTCAATTTTTGCTCTTTCTCAAATTTCTAATTATATTTAACTTCTAGCTTCATTCCATTTTTTTCTTCATTCTTCTTTCTAATTTCAGCAAGTTCCAATATTTCCCTTCTTACTTCTAATACAATTCAGCTATTCGAATTCTGTTAGTCCTATTTTTCCTAATATTTATTTAAATTCTACTCAACAAATACAATTTTTATTTGATTTCAAATTAACTAAACATATTTTTTTTCCAATATTCTACGTCAATAACAGTCCGAAGATCCCTGTCAATTAAGATCCACGTGAATTAAGATTCATCAGCACAGATGTAAAGTTGTTTTTTTTAACTTAACTTAGTTTTTTGATCACTATTTTTTATTGTTTACATCTTTGCCAATGTAATGGTTTAGTTGGTTCTTTTTACTCCACCTACGTGTAAGCATTTATAGCAGTTACATGAAAAAATAATCTTACTAAAAATAACAATAAATCGTATAAATCAATTATTGGGCCGATTCCGCCGCACAACAGACAAATATTATGGCAAGGCCACGTTACGCACCAACTTCTATACATAATGCTACTAAATTATACTGAATGCTGTCAAAATACCATGTATTTGCTGTGCATTCATTCGTTTTACACATAAACTTCAACGTCACTCATATGTTATAAAGCTGGGTCAGAAAGACCCTGTTATCTAAGATCGTTTTTTGACATTTGTGCGGTTTCTAGGTTAGGTTTTCTATCTGGCAACCTGAGAAAAACGCCTGATTGCACAGCAAACACATGGTTTTTGTCAATATTTAGAACGAATTAGTATAGAAAGTTTTTCATAACATAGCCTTGCCATAAGTTTGTTCTGTTATGCGGCAGAATAGGTCCATAAACTATGTGTTTTTGAAAATAATATTTGAGTATCGTAAACTAAACAATAGTGCTCAAAACCAAAAACACTTCCAATGAAAAAAAAAACTTGGTTTTGAACGATTTTCAAACATGGTCATTTGTTGCTCGATTTGAGGCAATAGGTCTCGCCCGTAGGTAAGCGGTTAAGAGCGACGGGACCTGAATCAGAGGTCCTGAGTTCGATACCCACTTCGAGCAGCCTGTTGTCAGGCAGCAGTGACAACGATTTTCACTTGGAAATATAGATAGCAATATGTTTCCAAGTGAAAATAGCCCTCACCCGGCATTGCTGCACCAATAAAATGTCAGCCTTTTAGATAAATTTTAATATCAAAATCATCAAATATGGATGGAATAACATTGGGTTACCATCTAAAAAATACGAAGTAGGGAGAAGTTTCAACCTAACGCTCATAGGACGTGAAGTTCTGATTGCTGTTAAAAAAAATGAGGCAATGGCTGGTTATACTCCTTTCGCCGTGAAATTTCAAATATTGTTGTTAAGAAATTCCTAACTTTAGTTATAGATATATATATATATATATATATATATATATATATATGGTATATACTATATAAGTATATGTATTTTGAATAATGTTTTTATGTTGATTATTCAAATTCTTCTGTGCACACTTGATTATTTCCTGTCGTTCATATTTATTCCATACGTTAACTTTGGCCTCTAAATCATTTAATGTTAAGGACCTCCATCATAAATTATGACTTTTCCCATACCTCCAACGTCAGTTTG
This sequence comes from Ctenocephalides felis, assembly GCF_003426905.1. Taxonomy (NCBI): domain Eukaryota; kingdom Metazoa; phylum Arthropoda; class Insecta; order Siphonaptera; family Pulicidae; genus Ctenocephalides; species Ctenocephalides felis. The sequence goes on from NW_020539666.1 coordinate 27,402, forward strand.
GATTGTTCGTTCAGCATTCATCATCCGAATTGTTTTCTGTTTGCGACGAATCATTCGAGGGCCGCATCGTTGCCCATTTTGCAAACCGCGGCTAATATTCCAGCAATCTGTCTTTCGTCTTTTGTCCTTGTATAACGGCAGTTAATCGTATTGTAATAAGTAAACCGTGATTGGGAATTATCTATAGCGTCCCGGAAATAATAATCCTTTGCTAAATGTAATTGCTTCTATCAATCCATGCGATGCAGGACTTGCGGGATCCGAGCCTCTGTAGCCGTCTTGTCAGTCACTGGGAGAATTAACGAAGATTAGGCAGAAATTACACGTGGGATGCGATAATATATATATATATATATATATATATATATATATATATATATCATATTGCACGTGTACGTGCTTATGTACAAATTTTCTTCACAATATAATGTGGACGTAGTAATTAATTTTCAATGCACTTCTAAGTCCTCCTAATGTCATTAAAATATGTTCTAATCTTTTCCTATCCGGACTTACTTATACATTTTTTATTAAATAGGATGTAATATATACATAAGATTACTTAATTTTCTCTATTTACATCGCTCTTTTGTTCTCATGTAAATACTATAATTTCTTACTTATAATAAGGGTGAGTTGGCAGAAAACTGAAAATGAATTGAACATTTTGGCATGCCTTCATGTTCATGAAAAAGTTCATGTATGTTTGTGTGTGTGCGTGTGTATTAGGGTAGTTCTTAATATGGACATTTTCAATTTTATTGCTCCCAGGGGCTTAAATGCTTCTAAATTGATTAAAAAAAAACCTTAAAGTTTTAGCTCCTAATATTATTAACTTTTAGATAGTGCGCAATTCAATCAACGCTTCGTATGGAAATAGCATGGAAAAAATTTCGAAAATTTAAACACTCTTTTAGGTGTAAATTAGCGACAAATGAATTAAAGGTGACAATTTGTGTCATTTTTTATTGAAAATTTGACGCTCTGCAAAACAGGTTATTTATAATTTGTTTTGTAGAGCGTCGAATTTTGAATGAAACTCATTCATTTGTTCGCTAAGTTATATCTAAAAAACATTTTTAAAATTTTTGAAAATTTTTCCATGCTATTTCCATACAAATCTTTGATTGAATTGCGCTTTATCTAAAAGACAATATTAAGAGCTAATTCTTACAGAGGATTTTTTTTTATCAATTTGGAAGCATTTAAGCCCCTGGGAGCAAGGAAATTCGAAAATGTCCATAAGGACCACCTTAGTGTGTGTATGGATACAATTTTTTGTCGACGATTTCGACAGCACGGATCAACATATTTGAATTATGTAAATATCATTCGATTTCTATTGACAGGAAAACTTGCTCATTAGTTTTTGGCAAAGGCAAGGCAGGCCCAGCCGTTTTGAAGATACGCGGCAAAATGTGCAAAAAATCATTTTTTGAAAGAACGGAGTGTCCGATTTCATTCATTCAAATCTAAACTCAATTGGAGATACAACAAAAAATTTAAAAAGTTAGGTGGTTAACAACTATTATGAGACATATGCACTTCAAATTATCAGATATTTTATAGAGATTTTAATCTTAATAAAACTTGTTTAGATTTCTATGGGTTTTCTACTAAGATTTTTAATGTTTAACCCCAAGACTGTAACGCGGCGCATACGCTCTTCAATATTATTTATGTCTCTAAAATATCTAAGGCAGCGGGATGGCTTTGAAAAAATTCTAACTTGAAAAATTTTACTAAAACAAACTTGTCTGGGACAGCTCGATATCAAGCAGAATAATACCAACATTCCACTTGCGGTTCTAGATCTCAGAAATGATTTTAAGTCAAAACTGTTTTTCGTGGATTTTCTGTAACAAATCAACACTAATAAATATAACGTTGATATATAAGTTGTTGACCAATGGGTTGTCCTTTCGAGTAAAATACTAAATTAGAATGTATGATAGCAAATAGAGCTGTTAAAATGTTACATCATATCCAACATATACATGAATCCTGAAAAATGATTATTGGTTTGTTTTTGTAAGAAAATCATCCAACTTTACTTCAACATCGCATATATGTAATAAAGGTCGTTAAGAAAAGTATCAACTATTACGCAAATATTGGTTTTCATACAAACCCAGCAAAGGTGCAATTGCTGATATTTCACTGAGCATAAAAAGACTCAAGAGGAAACTAACATTTGAAGTAATATGAAATCTACGGTCAATATAAAATTGTTGGAACAACATTTCTTGTGTTTTTTCTTGTATAAAGCTCTATAAATTATTTGCATGAAATTGTCATAGAAAAATATAAATTTGTTTTAGTAAACATCAAGAAGATTTGTCAAATCATATTCTTGTTATTTTTAAGTATTATCTTTAGTCATTTATTTTAGCCCCTTCTCTTTGAACGAAGAAAATAACTTTTGATTATACTTTTATTCAGATGGACCTCACGGGTTCCTTTGTATTTAGAGTCAATTCCAATCCGTAGTATATGTATAAACACAAATGGCACTGATATCGCCCCGAGATCTTCAGTAACTTGAAGCTATTTAGACATTCATTATTATATATCGTATTTCATTTAACTTCCCTATAATCCTCTCAATGTTGTTTATATTATCTCTCGACGTTGATTAAAGCAAATCGAGTTTAATAAATCTTAAGCTTAAGCAACACCAAAAATATGATTTGTTGCAGTGTCATATATTCAGTCAAATTGAAATTAATTAAAATTTAAATTTTTATCCAAATGGCTATTTTTTATAACAGTCTCTATGGAATTGGCGTTTAATTTATATTTCAGCAATGGAAAGAGCAATCTAAAGTGATACAATATGACATTGAAATTGCAAGACTGAAAGTCTTCCTTAACGAATTAGGGAGATAAGGGCTTGTTGTAACAGTTCTTTTTAAATCAATGTATCTTGAGATCAACTGATAATATTTTTACAAAATAAACATCTATAGATGCGGGAACTATTTATCTACCCAATCAAGTAAAAATAAATCCCTTACTATTTTTCATTATTTTACAATTGTGGTGTTACAACTTACTCCGTGTTTGGAAATAGGTGTAATATCTGCCGGGGCAAGATAATTTATTTTTTACTTATTTTATGAATATTGACATATACTAACTTTATACAAATAAAATATATAGTGTCTCCTGTAATAGAAATTATTATCATAAATTAACGTAAACTACAATTAATATAATAAAAAAGATAGTGCCCCTGTGAAATATTTACATCTTCTTCGCTTGAATCTGTATTGACATAACTTTGCGCGTTTTTTAAGTTAGGTTTCCACCTGAAACGCCTGTCTACACAGTAACCACATACTATTTTGACAGTTTTTAGTACCACTTTATATGAAAAATGCTACGTAACATAGCCATACCATGACATTGGTATATTCTACGACCGAATTAGCCCGTAAATAAGATACGAAAAATTGAAAAATAGTTGATAGATATAATGCAAATCGAAATTTTATTATAGTACAAATTTATATTACATATCAAAAATTACGGACTTGCACACTTCTGTATACTATGTCAACAGGTGAAACAGTAGCTAAGACAACATGAGGGTGGAGGGTATGTGCTTAGTATGCAGTTCCAATCAAAGCAAAGGAATATTTTAATTTTGTTTAAGATCCTATTGAAAAGCGTCTGTTACTACTGATCCTCGTTACATCAACCCCTAACTCTCCTCATATACATTGGCATATTTTTGTGCATTGCCTAAACTAATTATATATATACGAGGTCTGTTCAAAAAGTACCCGGAATTTTCGTTTTTTCAAAAAAATATTTATTTATTCGTCTACATTAATGTGGTCCCCTTCAAAGTAGTCCCCCCCAGATATAATACACTTATGCCAGCGTTTTTTCCAATTTTCGAAGCACCCTTGATATTCACTTTTTGATATGTCCTTGAGCACTCTCAGCGATTTTCTTCAATCGAGGAAAACCGCCGTCCTTTCATGGGTCTCTTCAACTTTGGGAATAGGAAAAAGTCACACGGAGCCATATCTGGTGAATTTTTGCACTTTGCAACACTTTATTTCATTTTTACGCAAAATTTAATACAAATTCTTTGACTTTTCAATTCTTCCATTGTAAAAATCGCCGAGCTCAGAAAAACACGTCGAACCTTAGCGACTACCACAGACAAAGTAAACAGTGAATATAGCTGAAAATTTCATCATACTTTAGGGGCATGTATACCAACACAATAAAAAAAAAATTTTGACAATCAGACACTCCAGACCCGCGAAATTTAATTATTAGTAATTCCGGGTACTTTTTGAACACACCTCGTATATATATATATATATATATATATATATATATATATATATATATATAAAGTGAATTTCACCTTCTCCATAACCCTCGAATTTTGATATTCATTGCCTCTGTCGCTGTTAATCAAAGCATTTGGCATGTATTTTAGACCAGTCCAAATATGATTATGCGAAATTCGGATTCTGATTCGGATTCGTATTCGAACTCGCATTCGTATTCAATAGTAACGAATTAATTGCATTGCTTGCGCGCGGCATCGGCTATCAAATGATTCGCGATTTAATAGAATCGCTATTTGCTACGCGTAGCAGGACGCGCGTGCGATTCCGGTGCAATAATAATAATAATGATGATGCGCCGCCGACAACAATGGCTTGTTTGGATGGCGACAATCAAATTTATAATGTTTCCGGCAACCTACTCGGATATAAATGCATTGGCAGACAATGATTTGTTTTAAATTTTAAACAATTTTTGTTATTATTATATTAACAGTATTTTCATACCCGGATGTCCAATCACTGGATTGGCTATGGGTTTAGTCATTCTAAGTTCTCCTAAAAATTTGCTGATGTTCTAGATGGAATAGGTGCAGATTTTTTGTTCTACAATCTGTATATATTATAACATTAGACAGAGAACCAATAGGTACAGATATTAAAAAAAAAAATAGTAATCAAAACTTAATTAATCCTATGAGCTATTGTGATAACTGATAATGACGTGGTTTGCTAAATGACGACCCAACGGTTGCGCTAATTCTATTTTATGTATTTGTTATTAGAAATTCCAATTTTTATGTCTTTTCATTGGATGTAGGGGACGCACGGATTTGTTTCTTAATGACATTTATTTATTTAATGATATTACAACCAGCCTTAATCGTTTTAACTCATCTCATATTGATTGACTACCACTAACATAGTCTTTTAATTGTATAGGAGTATAATCTATTTATTGAGGAAAAATGCAACTAATTACAAAAACCATTTTGTCCAAATCGTATTGACATCTAAGAAAAGGATATACTGAGATACTAATTTTTAATAACGCAGTTCGCAAATAAGTCATTTGGTCTTTTTTGGGACATCAGCACATTAAGCATGAAGCCAATGGGAACAAATCATACATCGTTACCAACCTTCTTCGGGCTCAGAACATGAAAAGAGGCCTTTACAATAAATGCAAGTCTCTTCTTGGGTGAACCGGTGGGTTCTTTGGTCTATTTTGAGAATTAGTTAGATTAGAAGTTAAAAGCCAATCATATTTGAGAAGTTTTTTTTTCTTGGCCTCGAATGATCTACCCTGTAGTTCTTGCGAAATAGTACAAGTATGTCATTTTGTCCATTGTATAAGTATTTTATTTTGTCTAAAAGTGAACAAATATGAATGAATAATTTAAATTCTATCAACCACCTGACACTTACCATAAAATTGATCTAAACAACTAGCACTGGCATAAGTACAACAATCATTCTGATTGATTTTAATAACAATTATTACAAATTATAATAATTAAGACCCAACAAAGACATGACCACCCTCAAAATAAACTTTTCAAGGCGAGATTTACTTTGGAACTCATTACCGCGGCAAGACTGTGACAATGACGCTCAACATCTGACAGGATTCTGATTAGTGGTTTCTTCATTTTGTAAAGTTGCGGAAACGCTACTAAAGCCAGTTTTAAATAAGACTACTGTGTCGTTTTGTCCATATCTACCAATTTGTCCGAATTTTTCTTATTGCATATCTGTAGAGATTGTTCACTTACCCAAAGGTATAGCAGTAGATATAGGTAGAGTAAAGGTAAAGATGAAGCTCCACATTTAAGCAGAGTATAACACATTTAGGTAGAGTAAGGTAAAGGTAAAGCACCAGATGTAGGTAGAGTAAAGGTAAAGGTAAAGGTAAACTTACTACTACATTAAAACATGACACACATTTTTTACATTATCAATAAAAATTTTACTTACTCGGTATGAAGTATTGTTATTTCGAAATCTAAGTTGTTTACATTCAGTACTATGTCCTTATTATAGTTTTGTTATTTCTATCTTCAATAATCCAGCTGTCTATCCTTATACAATCATATGGTGCATATAAGTTTTTTTCGTACTTTTTTTTTGTTTGTTTTCCTATTATTTTTGGGAGCACCACGCCTCGTACTGGTACTTGTGCCCGCGGCCCCCGGCGAATCGATAAACTGCAATGCGTATTCGGCGGCGCTGTAAACTCGTGTGTAACAGGAAATCGCATTGACATGGATCGCACAAATAAATTCACCTAGAGAACATCCGAGAGAAATTGTAGGAAGGTTTAGAAAGAAACAGCTAGTTCTGTTTAAGCTCCAGTTCTACTTCGAGATTTTGAATTTTACATCGTATCATGCGTCTGGTGAAACATACCGCAATAAAATTGTAAATCATATTTTGGAGCAGAGATACTCGAAGCTGCGTTATGATTGATGGAACGGAATCAGTTAAAAAATGCAATGTATAGTTCTGAATTTGATGTTAACAGAGAGTCTACTTATCGGGTATAACTTTAATAAAAACATGAATTTTTTTAAAAATATATTCTGAAATCCATGTTTTGGCTATGGTCTTAGCCTTTATCCAGTGAAAACTAAAAATATAATTAGAAACCTAAAATTTATATCAATTGAGTTGGAAAAAGTACAAAGAGTGAACAGTACTTAAAATTTGCTTATCCTAGTGCTAAGAACAGAAAAAACAATAATCCATATTGTGATTTTATGATAATGCTCTAGCTTGTAACTTGCTGTATTTATAACAATGTTTCACAATTTTACTAACAAAATAATTTATACAAAGAAGTGAGTGACATGTATGAAACTCTCTCTATTCGGAGGCATAATGAAGAAAGGATTTCTAAAAAAAATTGTTCGGACATATTTTTATTTTGTTATATTGGCTATGAAGGTGGTAATCTTCATGGCATTGAGCTTTTAAACTGGATGGTTGCTACCCTGTAGAGGAGGTAGCGGCATTTGCATCCGACTTTTCTCACTTTTAAAATTAAAGTCCGCGTAACGACATATATAATAAATGATCAATAAATATATCTTCTTCAAATAGAACTTAGTATTATAAGAACTCGCAACAAATACATAAATTATACCTTAAATTAAACAAATAAGTATTTCATACAGTTCACAGCTAGAAAGGTTAAATTATAACCTACACACATACAAACATATTTTTACTAAGATTCTAATATGTGTGAAACACTACTTGCAAATTTCTTGCACACTGCTTATTGCTTTCTGAGAAATTTGGAAATATTATCCAGATATTGGATTTGCACAACAAACTGACGTGATTTCTTTTATTTTCTTCAAAAAAATTTTTTTTCAAAATGTAGCTTTTTAGGGCTGAAAATCTATGTTAGTAAATCTGTGTAATCTATGTTATAAGTGCCAATGTGTTCGGTTAGCATAGTTTTAAATTGTTTGGGATTTTTTGAACTGAGCTTGTGTTGTTGAAGTCGTTTTATCAAGTGTTTGCTAGTTTCATCAATGTAAATTGATTTACAATCTATACAATTAATTTGATAGACCAGATTTTTAAGAGGTTCGATGTTAGAAGGATGGAAATCTGGTCTATCAAATCGATTGTTTAGATTGTAAATCAATTTATATTGGTATTATATTGTACTATATTCATAGATATAGGAATTCTTACATTTCAATTATAGCCTTACTTATACATATAACAAATCAGTCTCCTAACACTGTGTTTAAAAACATTCTCTTCAAATTAAAATACATTCAGGATAATGCTTATACTACTTCTGAACTAAAACATAAGCAATATCTTCGATTGATCCGATTGTTTTCTATAATTTAATATATCGGAATCCGTATCTCGGTTTGCATTATTTATTTGGAGCTCGAAACTTTGAAATATTATATCCACTACTATCACAAGGAAGGAAACTAGGAAAGTTTTTCTTTGTAAATATTGTTTACAAAATTATTGTCTACTGTTGTTCATTTTTCATTATAAATATATTAGGTTGTCAAATATCTCCCTTCCGCTTTTTGCTCTTGGTTTATAATACAAAAAAAGCGGAAGGGAGATATTTGACAACCTTATAATACACGTATAATTTTATTTCTATAAAGAAAAAGAGAAGAAATTACATGATTTTAGTAATTTTCTGAACATCACCAAATTTTTGTTAATAAAAAATGTCTAAATCGAATGCCAGTCCATTGATTTAGGCGTCCGGGTATGGTGGTATTATATAAAATATTATTACAATTCACTATGTGAAAACAAATGTGTGTATTTCTAGATTTGTATTATTCATTCTACCTAACCACAAATATATTTAAATGCAATTATCCAAAGTGATAAATATGTCATTGATGAACACGATGTCATATTAAATTCGAAAAGTGGAACGAACACTAAGAGATTTTTGTTTGTTCTATCATAACTGAGTGTAATACACAATTCTGTATTTTTTATTTTAATGATAAAAATAGCCATATGACAAACACTATATGTATCTAATGGCTACTTCGGAAGATGTAACATAAAATATATCTTAACACGTCGCCATATGGACGTTGAGAGTTACAAAATGCAGTGTCGACCTAGAATACTTTGTAAGTTTCATAGGAAAAGTAAATGCATTTTTTTTATTTCTGGACATAAGTGTCAGCATTTGTGTCGTAAAGCACAAAATTTTATTTATTGCTATTTTATTAGCAATCTTTATAGATATAACTCGGTAAAAAATATGTTCAATGCTATTTTATTAGCAATGTTTTTGTGATTCAACAGTAAAAGTAGTATATAACTTGTTATTACACGTGTTTTTAAATGATATTTTTATATGAACTATTTATATCGTCTCGTGTTATGGCGAAATGATTTCTTGCTAAAAGTAAAGATTTTAAAATAAATCGAATCAACGTTAAAATGAGTTTTTTTTTTTTTTTGAAAAATTCTATATAGCTTCTATACACGGTGTCCCAAAACTTAAGGTCAAGCCGAAATAGGGTGATAGTACTGACCTTAACTGTCCTGAAAAAAAAAAATAGAAAAAAAATTACATTGTTTGAAAATTATGAGCTCTGAGTCATTTTTAGATTTTTATTTTTCTGCTCAAAATTTTTCAATAATGAAATTATCAAGTAGTATGCAAGTATTTTACCATATTGTTATCTTGATCAAATGTGACAACTTTTGATGAAACTTACTACTTTAATGTATTTTTAAGTCGGGTCTCTCATAGTCGACAGATTTGACTTTTAAATTCGTAGTTCAACAAAAAGTCTAAATTTTTAAAAAATGGGTAGCTGTCCCATTATTTTTTACTGTAGTTCTAGAAATGTTATTCACGGTAATGGTTCCTAAGTTAAAATAGACAAAATTAATGAAAATTAACCACAATAATTGAAAAATGGTCATGATTTCTACAAAGCAATAAATTTCTACAAGGTTGAGATTTCAAAGCTCATAATTTCCAGAGTGAATTTTTCTTTCCTATTTTTCAGGATAGTTAAAGTCAACACTATCATCTTGTTTAAGCTATTGTAAAATTTTCTGTAAAATAAGTGTGAGTTATTTAATTTTATATCGATTAACATTTATATTATATATATATATATATATATATATATAATAATTCTAATTGTTTTTTAAAAATATTGTTGGTACTAAATTCGAAAGCAAAACTAGGTCTAAATGACACAAAGCAAGTTGGATGAACTTTTCGATCTGAACATATTCGAGTTGATTAAAATGAGTTTAAGGAGCTAATTCTAGAATTCAGCCACTTTTGAGGAAAGAAAAATTTACGTTCAGATACTTTTACCAACAGTATGCTCAATTGATTCGGAATTATTTGAAACGTAGAGAAAACATAAAATAAACGAATCGAATTCTCTCGCAAAAACATAAACTTCTTCTTCGAGAGGTTATAAAATTTAAAATTTAAATAGACACAACGATAAAATAAATTTCAAAATAAAATTAAACCATATACTACAGGTTTCGAATTCAAATGTTTTAGACAATTTATAAAAATGAAAGTATTTCGCTTAAAATTTTATAGAAAATGAGGATCACATGTTTACTCATAAATGTAAATCAATTACGAATATTATGCTAATTGTAAGGCTCATGATATTGCTTTCTTAAATATTTTGAGGGGACCGTATTAAAAATACATCTTTAAAACCGAGAGTTAGTTACTAATTTAGATATTATTCACTAATTTAGTTTAGTGAACTTATATAAATTGAATTTATGCGTTTTTCCGGTACAGTAGATTTTCGTGAATGTTTGCACAGATAGTTAAGCATGAAAAAAGGTCAAAGTTGAAATTAGTACTTTGCTCATTTGACGTGAAAGATAATGCGTAACATTTTCGCGAACTAATGAACATTTTTTAACTGCACGTGATTTCTCAGGAAAATGCCATCACGATCAGATTTTGTAAAAGATGATAAAAGATGAGTGGAGATACTTTTTGAAAAGAACTTAAAATAATATTTATCATAGTAACTAATCAATATTTGAAATATATGAAGTGAGTCAATGTTAGAAATCAGAAAATGGCCAATGTACCAGATTGCAAGATCAATTAACAATAAAAAAAAAACTTTTTTTGACCCAATTCTAATACAAAACCAATGGAAAAACTGGTATCTTGAAACAACTTTTATTTAATTTTTACATTATATGTAGCATCATTGTTTGCAAAAATTATTATAGAAAGCTTCTGAAATCTAAAATATGTTTGAATTTCTGAAAAGCCTGTGATATCATTATATTGTTAAGCTTCTTATGTCATCAAATTCCATATTAAAACAATTTTTTTTGTTAGTTTATTCTTCTATATTAATATACATCGCATTTTATGGTAGTTCTTTCACAACCAAGATCGTGGTTATGAAAATTAAAAATTTCAGACAGCAATTCTAATTACCATCTGGAAAAATTGCTAGACAAGGGTCTAGTTTAGATACTTATGTTCTTGTACTAATATTTGATCTTTTATATGAGAAACACAGTCTAAACAATATGGTTGAGAGGTATTTTTGTTTCACCTTAATCTTTTGTTCTCGAAGGCAAACAAATGAGCTTTTGATTTACGCAAAGTCTAGACATGAACTTTGAGAAAGCTTTTGCCTTTGTGTCAACTTCTTGTGATGCGCGTAATACTTTATGTCGTACCATTAAAATCACGTCGTAATCCATCTCATGTAAGTATTTTTGAAATAATCTGGCATTTTTAAATACTGGAATTGTTTTCTATGTGAATTCCAAGTAAAGTTAAATTTATTTCCATAAGTACCCATCTTCAGCCGTTGCATATTTAATCGATTCTTCGAACAAAATTACTTTATGGACATTAAGTCTTATTTGTTATATAATTAGTTTGAAGTTTCACTATATCAGTTTACTTAATACCTTGCACTCAGGATCAAGTTGGTAAATCGGATTTTGATTAATAATATGCATGGCTTGAAGCATTTACTTGCAGAATATATGTTCTTGTTTCTATCTAAAACTTGCTCTAATAGTTAAGGCAAATAAATGCGTTGTTGCCAACTAGAAAGGACTCGGTTTGGATAACGAAGAAAATAATTTTTGGAACATTTCTCAAAGCATATTCTTTACATTTACATAAGCTTTTTAAGACAAAGTTAATTATCGTTGTACTTGTTACCAACCATTTGTTTGACGGACAATGAAAAAAAAATATTTAAAAAAAATTTAAATGTGGTAGAAAGTTCCAACATCTGAAAAATATGTAATGTTAGGAATTTTTGAACAACTAACTTCCATAAATATTTATGGTATGTTTTCTACAAAATCGTGTCTAATCAAACTGCATGCATACTATATAAATACACACAACAAAAACACACAAAATTATCTTAAGATATGCTCAAAACAATCAGGAGGGTAACTAACTAACCGTAAGGCAAATTGCTGGAACTGCCCGCACTTCCAGAACTTTGAAAAAATTAGATTTTTGAGAAATTTTACAATTTGAAAAAAAACACATTTTTAAAAATAGATAGCTTCTTGGAAAAAAAAATTTTTAATATTTTGAAATATTTGGGAAATTTTGAACTTTTTTTCAAAGGAATTGCACTGCTTTAGCTGCATAGAGACAAATTAGTGAAGCGCGTAAATTTAAATGGGGTAGACCAGGGCTTAAAATTTCGCGGGCAGAAAGATCCACTACCAACATCTGAAAAATATGTAAAGTTACGGTTTTTTTAAAAACTAACTTCAATAAATCTTTATGGTATGTTTTCTAAAAAATCATGCTTAAACAGGAAAATATTCAACTAAAATGTATGCAAAAATGACATAATGACTATAAAAACTATATTTTTCATATCGCAAATGATTCCTTGCCAATTCTAGTGTTCGTAAAAATATGTCACAAGATTCTATATTCATTTTACTATTAATGGTTTTCGAATTGGTAAACAATCAAAACTGATTGCTAAACTCAATCGGTGCACAGCTGTATGCGTATATCCAACAAACGCATATTATTAATCAAAATTTAATTTACCAACTTGAACCTCAGCACTAGGTATTAAATAAACAAGTCTAGTGAAACTTCAAACTAATTGTGATGGCATATACAAATAAGATTTAATGCGCCGTGCCAAGTTTGCCAACTTGGACCGATGTACATAAAGTAAAAGTAATTCAGTTCGAATAATAATAAAGTTCGAATAATCAATTTAATGTACAGCGGTCGAATCTTTGTAATAAAATCAACGTCACGAAAACAATGCGCCTTATTGCTTTTTATATGTTTTTCTGTAAACCAAACTGTAAATGTACACAAAATTTATACTTATTATTAAAATCTCTATAATAATGTTTGTTAATTTGATGTGCATATGTCTAATGGTCATTTTTGACCGGCAAGTTGCATTTATTTTACTTTTTTTACTTGATCTCCTACACAAAAATTTAATCAGTTCTTCATTTTGTTAATATATGTAAAATCTTTTTGAATTATTGAAATCGGACGCTCCGTTCTCTTAAAAACTAAATTACCTTGCTTTTTGTCTCGTATCTTCAAAACGGTTGGACCTGTCTTGTCAAAAACAGCACGTCTTCTTATCAATACGAATCAAATGTTTTTGTAATTATTTAAATCGCTTAATTTGTGTTGCCGAAATCATAACCTAAAATTTGTATCCGCACACACACTCACGCTCACACACAAACGTAAACACACACACACATACATCCACTTTTTCTGAAGTATGCCCAAATGTTCAGCTACCTCTGAAACGTAAAGATCTATAAAAATTTCCATTTTCGATTTTTTACACAAGGTGGAAATACCGGATTGTCCATCAGCGTATGGTCACCTTAAATTAACAGCATATTTGGAATAACTATACATATAATTTATCTCTTGTATACTTGTATTTTTAACTTAATTTACATTTTTATTTACTATTTTTTTATTAATTACACTAGGGTATAGGTTCAGGTGGTTCTTTTTACTCCACCCGCAGAAAGTTTTCGAGATATTGTAGACGTTTATAAAATTAAAACCATCTGTTGAATCTACTTAAACTTAAAAAATACCATACATCTTATAAAACCATTAAATAACGTAAACTTACAAATCTTACAAAAGTCTAATAAACTAAACTACAGTACTCAAAGCTTAAGAAAGTAACTAGGGAAGAAAATACTTTTGTTATAGATTTTCAAACATTGCCGTTTATCTCTTGGTAGCGACGTTGCTTGATTTTAGGTGATGACTGCTTACTTATCTTTCGCCCTTTACTTTCAAATATTGTGTTAAAAAATTCTCAATATTTCTCGTTTTTAAGAAAATTGGCGGGAAAAATATATGAAAACCTTTGTACCCGGGGACTGTTAAGCACCGCTTTACCCGACTTTTATTACAATAGTGTTCTGCTAAAATACCAAGTTTTAGAAATGTGTATAGCAAAATTATTACTTTTCTTTTGCTTTAAAATAGTATAGTTAAAAAATCCAAACTTTACTTGTTATTGAAATATTGGTGATGAATCTTTTCACCAGCGTCCACCCGTTACCACCATAAGCCCCGATCTACCCGCTATCTCTTTGTAAATGTTTCCAAGTGGATATTTAATCCTATCAATTCAATCCGATTAATTTGTAAACAACTATGATTACAAAACAAGAGAATCAATGCCAAACTGGAAAATTTATATTTCCTTTAATTAATCGCACGTGTCCTCTGCACGTGCACACGTGTACATGTGCCTTGGGTTGCTTTGTATCCGATATCGAATACCTATTCCTCCAGAATCCTTGTTTCCATCTGCGTCCGTAGTTCATAAAATCGTAACATGTTTTCTATGTTATTTTATCGGAAAGAATTATTTACTCTTGACATCGACGCAAATTGCACAGTTTATTTATATCATCGCAGATCTTTACTGCCCTGTTGGTTTTTTTTTTTTTTCTCATTTATTTTATTTGGCCTCTTGTTTACAAACTAGCCATATACAACATTTATATTTCCTACATTTATATTCTAATTTTACTTTTAACTAAAAAATTATATATAATTTTATAATAATCAATATTTGACAGTAAACTAAATAAATTAAATGGTTTAACTAAATTTTTAATTCTATATAATTCATATAATAAATAATCCCTATTTTCTTGATATCTGCTGCAAGTTAAAATTATATGTTCCAAAGATCCCACATCCTTCCCACAGTCACAAATAGCTGACTCTCTCATCTTTATTTTGAACAGGTGTTCTGGGAAATGACCATGGTTACACCTTATTCTGTTCATCGTACTTATAAAGTATCTATCTTCATTTTTGAATTGATAAAACCAAGGTACCTTTTTAACAAAGTCGTTAACCCCTTTATAATATTTTCCTTTATATCTTGATGTTATTTGCCAATCCGTTTTCCATTTATTAACTGCTTTATTTTTCATAACTTTTATTATATCTTTATTTAATACTTGGTTATATTCCATTCCCTTTAAGCAAGCGTATTTGGCTAATTCATCAGCTTTCTCGTTTCCTGAAATTCCGGAGTGACCTTTTACCCATCCTATTCTTATATCCTTTCCGTTTTCTTTAATTTTCTCCAAATCTTGCAAGATATCAAAATAAATTTTTTCTTCTAAATTTAGATCTCTAAAAAACACTTGTAATTTATTGATACAGCTCATGCTGTCCGTAATTATAATTGTTTTATTATAATTCTGTTCTTTAGCTTTTCTTATGGCCTCCTTAATTGCAAATAACTCCGCTGTATAGACAGAAACACACCCTGGTAACTTGTAACATTCACTTGTTTGATTGGTTTCTTTATATATAGCAAAACCTACATTGTCCATATCCTTCGATCCATCCGTAAATATAACTTCTGCATCTGGATTATTATTAACAGATTTTAATAAATCGATATTTATAATATTATCAAATATACAACTGTCAAAATATATTTTATTATAATAAGGATGAATGCTGAATGAATACATACTTTCTTGATATTTAATTACTTCTCTAAAACTCTGAATAATAATAGGTATTTTTTTATTCAGCCAATAAATATTACGTTCGCATTCATTATTTAAATCACTAATTCTGTCATATATTTCAGATGAATTAAAATTAATTTTTTTCAACATATATTTGTCACTCAACCATTCATATCTGACTTTTAGTGGCATAACTCCAGTTTCTAATAACAGTACATTTGTTGGTGTCGATCTCATCATACCTGCGCAAAATCTTAAACATTTGTATTGAATTTTTTCAAGCTCATTTACCATATTTGAATGTCCAAAAATTATGCTACCATATTCCAGTATTGATCTAATTATGGTTTTATATAAATTAATAGATGTGATAGGGTGTGAACCCCACCAAGTACTGTTTATCAGTCTCATTAAACTGGTCTTTTTTTCAATTCTTTTTTAATATAATTCATATGATATTTAAAAGTCATTTTTTGATCAAAATATATACCTAGGAATTTATTGTTGCAATGAATTTTAATTGTATTATATGGACTTGAAATACAAGCTGGGAACTTTTTGTTGGAATGCCTCGTAAATATTCCTATGGAGCTTTTATCATCTGATAGTTCCAGACCTTTCTCATTCAACCAAATATGCAGCAATTCCATATTCATAGACATCATATCGATGGCCTCTTTCAAATTATCTTTTTCAATATAGATCAATAAGTCATCTGCATATTGTAGAATTTTCGTACCTTCCAACCATATACCTTCTATATCCCGTACATATAGAGCATATAATAAGGGACTAAGGATAGCTCCTTGAGGTAGGCCCTGTCGAAGAACTCTTCCAATCCTTGCATTTTCATTTATTTTAACTTCGATTTCTCTATTAAAGGTAGAATATACCATAGCTTTGATCAATTTTTCTGGAAAGCCAGCATGTACAAGACTTTCTGCTAATTTTCCCGGCACCACATTATCGTATGCACCCTTTATATCGCAAAACAGTGCAACGACATACGTGTTTCTTGAAAAGGCTAGATGTATGTCTGTAGAAAATATACTTAGACTATCTTGCGTGCTTAATCCTTTTCTAAAGCCAAATTGGCTTTTGGGCAATAACTGATTGTTTTCAATCCACCACTCGACTCTTCTTTTTATCATCCTATCTTTTATTTTAGCAATACATGACGCCAAAGTAATTGGTCTATATGCATTGCTATTATCAGAATTATTGCTCTTTTTTTTAATTAAAATAACTCTATATTTATTCCAATCAGGAATTTCATTCGGTGACAGCCAATACTTATTAATAATTTTAAGTAGAATTTCTTTTCCGGACTGTGGAAGGTTTTTTAACATAGAATAATGAATGTTGTCTAATCCTGGAGCAGTATCTTTGATTTTGCTCCAAGATTTTTCTAATTCCCATAATGAAAATGGTCTAATTAATGACTTTTCTACCGAACCTGTTACTCTATTTCCTTTAAGATATTTACAAATATCATCACCCACTCCAAAGGGCGCAATATTATCAACTACTTCTTCCACTACTTTATCATTAATCAATTCTGAATTCTTCTCATTCTGTGAAATGTGTTCATTGATTTAACCATTTTAAAAATAATTTTAGATGGGGTATTAGGATTTAGATTGTTGACAAATTTACACCAACTTTCTCTTTTCTTTATTTTTAGTTCTTTCCGAACTTTAGCTTTAATTCTATTACACTGAAGGAAATTTTCTAAACTCGAATTTCTTCTAAAGTTCTTTTCTGCTTTTCTTCGTTCTTCTACCAGTTTAAGACATTCTTCATCCCACCACACTGGTTTCCTCACTTGAGATGTTGTTAATATTTTATTTATTGGTATACATTTTTCCGCAGTTTGATTTATAATATTTGTGAATTTTTCATAAATGTTACTATCTAAATTATTGCCCAATGATAAAATTTCATGTTCAATAATTATTTTATATTTTTGCCAATCAGCTTTACCACAATTCCATTTTCTATTGGGAATCAATATCCTGTTACTTCTCACTATATCCAAATAAAAATAAATAGGATAATGATCGGAGCCTAAGTTTTCCTCTATTACTTTCCATGTTATTAAATGAAATATTTCAGAAGAGCACACTGTAACATCAACTACAGTTTTAGTGTTTTTAAACACAAGTGTTGGGGAACCATTATTTAATACAAATAAATTACACTCTTCGATTGATTCCATTAAATTCATTCCGTAATTATCATTATAGTTACATCCCCAGGAATGGTGATGCGCATTTACATCTCCAGCTAAAATGAACGGTCTAGGAATATTCTCAAATAAATAATTCCATTGTTGTTTCGTAACGTGTGTCCCTGGCGATATATATATTGATACCAAATATACTTTTTTATCTCCTAATATTATTGATATTGCACATAATTGGACTTTGTTTATATCTATTTCTCCAATATCTATATTTACATTCTGATAGTTAATTCTTTCGTTAATAATTATAGCCGCTCCACCTTTCCCGTCATATCTGTCAGTTCTGATTATATTGTAATTTTTTAAATAGTACCGTCGGTTCCATTTGAACCAGGATTCTGATAAAAATATAACATCAGTTTTATTTTGATATAAAAGATTTCCAAACTTTTTTGTTAGAATTAAACGATCTAATGTTCCACTGTAAAAAATGCATAATGAAATTTATAGATTTGGTTTTAATTTGAATTTCACTGTTTAAACGTTTATCAATTTTCTTTTACTTCTAATAATTTCAACTTTTGTTATTATTATCAAAACCAACTTTATTTTGTTGTTCACTAATATTTCTAACTTCCACACTATTATACTTCTCGTAAATTATATCCATATCCTTTTTAAATTTTACCACAACTTCCTCTAGATCATCACACTCTTTGTTCCTTATTTTTTCTCTCAGTTTTTAACTAGCTCCTCATGGATTATTTGTATTTTCCTAATTTCTTCTATTTCTATATTTTTGCCGCAATATTCGCGCCTTTGTGAATTTCTCTCTCCACTTGTTTGTTTTAAATTCCTGTTATTCATTTGTATATATCTGCCATTTTCAGTTTGTCTTCTTTCCATAATTCTTCTAGGTTTATTCATCAGCATTAACCTACTTTGATCAATATTTATTTCTTGTTCTTGAAGGTTACTCAGTGCTTCATACCTATTTTTATTTATCATGTTTGTTCCATAATTAACTGCTTCGTTAATTCTAGGAAATGTCTTTTTGAAGTCTGGATTGAAGTGATTTATTTTTGTTACTTCTGCATAATTTTGTTTCCGAAGAATAAATTTGGCCTCCGAGTACGAAATATTCTGAAAAGCCATTAGCTCTTTTACATTTTTATTAAATTGGTAAACTTCACAATTTTTATCATTTGCTTCGTGATTTTTGTGACATCCAGCGCATTCAAAATCTTTTTCTACGTGACACAATTCAGCATTGTGCTCTCTAGAGCATTTTCGGCATCTTTTTTTGGCCTTACATTGCAGGCGAATATGACCATATCGCCAACAATTGTGGCACTGTATGACTTTCTGTACAAATGGACTCACTTGAACTTTTACTGAATATATTGATACTTTTTCAGGCAAGTAATTTCCTTTGAATAAAATTTTAACCATTTGAGATTTCAGACTATTTGTATCTTTGTTTCTTTTTTTAATACAAACTACATCAATTATTTCTATGCCCTGTTGGTTTTTCCTTGAAGTTTATTAGACGCCTGTCGGCAAAGATATCGTGCAAGTTTCAGTTTATATAGAACACATTTTATTTAATAAACAATTATAAAGAGAAATGAGACATGGGTAAGGAAAATTGTGAAAAATTACTGGATGTGATATTGTGAAATCGTTAACTTTGATATAATTGGAACAAAAATTATGGTCGTTATTTATACAACTTAGTTTTCATGATATCATGCTTGGTTTTCATGATTTATATTGTATTTTCATTTCTTAATCATAGCAATTTTTTTAGTCTGAAGGTAACTTTATTGGAAATTTCTTCACTTACAGAATATGATTGTTGATTTTGAATTTTCAATGGCGTCTAAATGTAAATACTATTTTTTATTTTCTATTATATTTAACTTATCTAGTGCTACTAGAAATATTTTACTAACGTATGTAACAAAAGTTCAAGATTTTTTTTAAATATTTCTTTATGTCAGATTTGTAATATATTGAATATTATCTTTCTTACATATTTTTTTTTATATTCATTCAATATTAACAATCAGAGTTATTGACAGAACAAGTTATAGAGCTAAATTACACGTAAAAAAATAAATAAATAATCACAGAATGAAATTAAATAAAAGAAAAAATAATAATAAATAAATAAATAAACATAAATAAAAATGAATTACAAATAAAGAAAAATAAATAAATAGTAAGAAAATAAAAATAATGTAGTAACTGCTTTAATAAGTAATTGACTATGGAATACATAAATATAAGTATAAAATTAATATATAGGGCAGGGTGGGGCACAAAGATACAATTTGACTTTTAGTAGAGTTATATTGTATAAACTATATGAACTTCATGACAACACATAACACGTATCAAACAGCTGTTGAACTATGTTCAGTAAAAGTCAAAAAAATTCCTAATTATAAAAATGTTTTTTTTTACTTGCTAAAATTTGTTATATGTCCATAATTGCTCCACGGACGGGGTAAGAAGGGACAGTCAGGGGTCAAATATATCCAAAGTAATTTTTTAATTTTAAAGGGATGAAATAATAGGTATATTGTTTAACCAAATGAAATACAAATTTTATGGATGCATTTTTTACAAAAATTTCATTGTATAACCTTGATCTGATATTTTGAAGGAAATAGTCATCAGCAGAGGTCGAAGAACTACTAATTTAATTTGTCTCTTGTAAAAATATTTTTGTAACTTAATTGATTTTTATATTGACTATTTTTTATTGTTTACAACTTTGCCCATGTAAAGGTTTAGTTGGTCCTTTTTACCTCACCCACATGCAAGCTTCTATAGCAGTTTTATAAAAAAACGGTTGATTGTAACTTATGATTACCGTTACATATTACAAAATAATTGAATAACGTATAGGTACTTAAAAATTATATGCAAGTATTATAAACTAAATAAAAGAGCTCAAACCAAAAGAACTACCAACAAAAAATACTTTTGGTGTGAAATTTATACATTCACGTTTATCTCCTGATGTCATAAAAATTTAGGTGATGACTGGTTACACATCTTTTGCCTTCTACTTTCAAATAGGATCACTAAAAAAATCTATATTTTGCTATTGTTTGACCTTTTTACCCGCGGACTTTTAAATTCGCTTTACTCTATATACAGGAATTTTGAAAATCAAGGTTGATTATATGAAATATAAGTAATTTTAAATTTACTTTAATAATTATAAATTACTAAATATAACAACAGTACTAATACTATTACCACGTTTTACTGTAAATCGAAACAAATAAATCTTAAGTGTGAAAACTGATGACAAAATATCGAATATGGTTTTCTTTAAACTTTACGTCGTAAAGAACATCAATATATATTATATATAGCACATCAAAATATCTACGCATGCCATCTCCGGTCGTAAAAAATATAGAATTTTATTATATTTTTGACTCATATGTTTTTATGATTTATGTACATTATCAACGCAATAATAAATCTGCAATTGATATATAAATAAACAAGTTATTGCTATAAAAGCAAACATTTATTTCAAACATTTCTACGTTTTATTAATGCGATCATAAAATGTTACGAATATGTTTAGCCATGCATGGGATATTTAATATCAAAATAAACAATTGAAGAAAATATATGACTAAATTAAAACATTCAAGTTCTTGAAAATAATGTTACATAAAACGTATGTAAATATTTTAAATTTTGTGAGTGACGATTGTAGATACAAAACCTGGTATGTATTGATCGCTACTTATTTTACATCATATATGATAGGTCGGGGTACAAAAGTCAAAAATTTATCACCTGGTTCTTTTCATCCCATAGGCTGGGTAAAATAGGACGGCAAGGGGTCAAACAGATCTAATGTCTTATTTTTTAATTTTGAATAAATTTTACGAAATAATAGCTGCATTCATCATTATTCAATGCAAAAAAAAATCTGGGCACATTTTTTATAGAGATAACACCGTATATAATCTCGATCTGGTATATTTGTTAAAAATATTCATCAGCAGTGTTGCAGTAGCTATTTATTTAATTTATCTCATGTAAAATTACTTTTTTGTTTTTACAACTCTGCCAGGGCAAATATTAATAAGTTGGTCCTTTTTATCTCACCTACATGTAATTAACAACATATCTTATAAAACAATTGAATAACGTATATTTAAACATTATATTAAGGTCTCGCAAACTAAACAACAATACTCACAACCAAAAAATCTAACAACGAAAGAAAATACATTAACATTGGCGCCGTAGAATTTAGGTAATGGCTGGTTATTCATCTTTTTCCCTCTGCTTTCAAATATTGTTTTTTTTAAAAAAAATTAAGCTTAAAATTAAATCGGTGGTAGATTTTATGAACTGCGGATCTTTAAGCTCCGCTGTACTCTATTCTATATTACACCATATTAGTTGATTATTTTTTCGTGAATGGTTCTTTTGCAATTAGCAGTTCCGCTCGGATAATGATCTCTAAAATAGTTTTCCGACTTCAAACTAAACTCTTTCAGACATTCAGAACTCTATATCCAAAACTTCTAGAAATTTATGCATATAATTCTGTGTCATCCACAACATTTAACTTGTTCGTTCTCACGATAAAATCGACTTCACGCGTCGGGTAGTTGCGATGTCATTTATTGACATGTAAACGCAAGTTGATATATGTTTTGCTGTCAATATGCTATTATTATCTATCTGTCTATTTCTGAAATGATGAAAAATTAGAAAATGAATATGGTAAGTTACTTGATTTTTTTTATAAATAAGCATAACAAATTTATGCGTGAAAACAGAAAGCAACAATTAGAATCGAAGCGAATGAATTGTTTTATTGAAATAAATCGCAAAAATTCTTCGAAATATATATACAGAATAAAATTGAATATTAATAATAAAATGTTTTTTTTTGAAGCTAATTAATTTATTATTAATTAAATAACTAACAAGTAAATTATAAATTAGCACACTTCAATAATTATATTTGATTATTTTAATTTTATTAGATAAACATAATTTACTAAATAAACGTATTATATAGTAATTAATAATTATTTACAATGATGTTATTCAATTATAATTTAAAACAACAATAGTGTAGTATATTCGTTTGTTATTAGTTCAATTTTCGTGCTAATTAATTATTTAAAGTTTATTTATTTTACTCATTTCTTGCTCCCGCACCACATTTGACAATATTCAAGGAAAAATTCTTGGTCGGTTCATCAATTGCTACATCAACAAATTTTATTTAATTCCAATGCTAGAATTGTGAATCAGTTGAGATTTTTTTTATTTACAATAAACCATGTAAAACTGAATTTTACTCTTCTCATGGATTTCCCACATTTTTCAATATTTTTAATAGTAATATTGTCCGGCTTACATAAAAACGAGCTCCGGCCAATTATGGTAAAGTATAAGTTTTTTAGTCTGGCCTGCTTGTGGCCGATTTAAATCATATAAAAGATTTTTGAACTTTTAACTAAAAACATTCTTTATCTTACAAGAACTAAAATTTTGATGATATCTGATTGATAGTTAGTGTTATGTGTTTCCGTTGCTCTCCTTCTGAATACCAAGGCTTGACCATGGTCACTGCACAGTTAGGTGGTTAAATCTACTGATATATGTGTACTGTGCCGCTGTATTCAGTAGACCAACTTAAAAAACTGCCAAATCCTTCGTAGAACGTAGGGGCTACTCATATCGTGGAACATACTTCGTTCATGAACCTTGACAAAACGGCATTTATTATGGACATAACGATTACCGAACAATAGCTAGTCCTTCCGGATGATTCCAAAAACTTTCTAAAAGCACTCGGGCGTTTTTATTTGCTAAAAAAGACACATTTTTGCAAAAAAAAAAAGATTTTTTTTCTAAAAATGCCGGACTATCAGATATTTCGGACGGCCGAGTGCCGGACTAAAGGACTTCTACTGTAATATGGGCACAATATTTAAATATTGCTCTACGATACATCCACGATTGATTTTTACTTAGAAATGAGGATTTAATCTTTGGGTTTTAATTTGATCAATGCATTACTCAGTGGTGCACAATGCATCGTGTCTTAATGCAAATTGCTAAAACTTTCCGTTTTTGAATTGTTCAAATTGGTTGATCCGTGTTCCCGAAATCTTCGATGAAAATTTGTATCCGCATACACACACACATACACACACGCACACACAGATACATCCTTTTTTTCTAAGGTATGCCAAAATGTTCAGAAATCTTTGAAACGTAAAGTTATATAAAGATATTTATTTTTGTTTTTTTCGCTATTACTATAATATAAGGTTGTCAAATATCTCCCTTCCGCCTTTTTGTATTTTAAACCAAGAGCAAAAAAGCGGAAGGGAGATATTTGACAATCTAATATACACTACGGGAAATTATTCAATAAAATAGAATTTAATGATATTTAACAAAAATACGTATTAATTCTGCTATCGCGGAAAGGGTTAATATGTTTAAATAAATAATTAAAATTATAACATAAGTAATAGAATTTGTCTTTGAACAAGCTACTAGTATCTTTGATATTTTTTTTTTTATTTTTTTCATAATTTTATATTTTATATTAATCAATATTGAACGTTTGAAAGAAGTTAAAATCATTAACAGCAGTTACAATATCAGATTATTTCATTTATGCGGTTAATAAACAGTAATTTTCCATTTTATGAAAATATTTTTATGATTATTTGAGAGAGATTATTTGATTTTGTATAGTCATATATTTACCAGTTTCGAATAAAATCAAATTAAGCAGCATTATACGTACAAAGAGAGATTATTATCTAAAGACAGCGTAGGGCGTAATCTAAACAGCGAGGAAGATTTTCCACATTGACCGCACATGCGTGCAGCGACGGGACTTCCGCAGAGCAATACCGCATAAGGTGATTCAAAAGGCCTTAAAACTTGGCCTATGCGATACGCGTGTAGACCTTTGAGTAATGAAATCGTTATTATTGCTTTTATTTCTCTTAAAATAACCATTTTCCAAAATTATTAATGTTTTGTTATTCAACTTATAGTTAAACTTGTTAAATATTTCTATTTTTTTTTCATTTTTCGAACAATTGTCAGTAATAGTAATAATACAGTAATGTAGTCGTTTATTTTAAAATTACTGGAGTGTGATCAGAATTAAGATCACGACAAGAGTTGATGTTTAATGATCTTTCATGGATATTTTTTAATATCAAAAAGTCAAGCAAGTCCGGTAGTTTATTGGAGTCACTCAGCGAATTTATATTGAATAAAAAAAAATTAAACAATTTTGTCACATTATGGCATTTATTTATGAATAGATGTATGTACGTCTGTCTATATATTATCCTAACATTCATACATTCGATCGCTATAAAAAATTCAAAAACTGTTAGGTATATTCCCGTGCAAGTCATATTGCTAGCATATTTTGATTAAAACCAAGTCGTAGGTGTTGGCCGCCACAAAGATTTTTTTTTTATTTTATTGGCTCAATTTTTGTTTTTTTTTATTTTATTGTAATGCGTATATAAAAATACATATAACCCTAAATTTGCACTTTCTTACCACAAAATTCTATTATGTCAGAATTATTATAATAATTACATCATTTTTTATCTCTATTTCTGTCTACACTGACAGTGTTTTTGACTCAAATTAGACTGAAATTTTTTAAGCTTATGTAAAAGCTTAATCTGGCATAAGAGTAATTTTATCAAAGGTTGTCCAACTATATTTTTATTTAACTTATTTTTTTTAAATGCAAATATAAAAAATACACGAAACTTCTAATTTCTAATTTTCTTCTTTCTGTCACACTTTATTAATCATTTTTAAAACTAATTTTGCAAACTAATTTTACGTAGAGCACACGAACAAAAAAATAGGTGGTAAAATTGATAGGTTTATTACTAACTAACATTAACTAAATTTTACCAAAATCAACTGAAGATTCATTCATTCAGCTTAGTAGCTAAACTTTCTCTCAAATGCTTTGAACAAGGCTCAAGTGTAATATTGTAACGGTAATAATGAATTCGCCTAAAATGTATCATTTTGCCATGCTATTTTTGAAAAATAGCGATTTACTTGCTTTGTATAATATTTGGCAAAAACTCAATATGATGCTCATGTCAATATTATTTCATTTTCTGTAAATATTTGCATCAAAAATCCAATATAAATCTAAATATAAAATCTTAATATAAAATTGAGAGTTTACTTTTAGCACACAAAATTTCACTCCGAGACAGCTTTTCAAAGCACGACTACTACACATACCTACATCTTAATACACATACGCATATATATATATATATATATATATATATATATATAACAGAATCTAATAATCGGGCATAACATCAATAAGAAAAAATAGATTTCTTTAAAAATTTATTTTAAAATCCATATGTTTCAGTTATAGTCATAGTCCCCATTCATTGGAAATTGCAAATACAATTTAAAAACTAAAATGTATGAAAATTAAGTTCGAAAATTTTCAAAATGTGAAAAGTATTCATAATTTTATTATTCTATAGATAAGAATAGGAAAAACAATAATTCATCGTATGATTTTATGGTAATGTTCTAAACTATATAATATAAACATTAAGCTTGTTGTATTTATAAAAATGTGCCACAATTTTACTAACAATAATCAATGCATTATCTGCATGAACTAGCTGGAGCATAATGAACAGAGAATTTAAAAAAAAATACCAAGATTCTAACATGTATGAAACTAATTGTGAATTATTCACACATTTTCTATTACTTCCTAAGAAATTTGGAAATACTATCTAGGTAACTGATATTGGATTTGCACAACAAACCTCGGTCACTTTCTTTTATTTGTTAGATTCTTGTTATGAATCGTTATAAATGATCCTTTAACAATACGTCTTTTGAATAAAATTTCTTGAAAATGTAGTATGGTTAGGTTAAAAAATTTATATTATGTTTTGATGTGTTTTATTGGCATAGTTTTAAATTGTTTATGATTTTTGGAAATTGTTTGTGTTGCTGAAGTCGTTTTATTAGATTTTTGCTAGTTTTACCGATGTAAATGGATTTGCAATCTAAACAATTAATTTGATAGAACCGGATTTCTAAGACATACGATATTAAAAGAAATTTACTAAAAATATTATCAACTGTTTTGCTAAAATTGTTAACTCGTCAAAGTCCTAGAAATGATTATGGTTAGTAGATATATTAATTTTATTTAAGAGGTTTGTAGGTTATTATTTATTGAATTAATTAGGTTTAAAAGGGTTTAAGAATTATTGGTTAAAATTTTGAAATTAGCTTGATGTTATTACTGTTCCAAAATTTTTCATCAGATGATAGTATAATTATTGATAAGATAATAGTTAAGTTTATATTATTATCAATAAAATATTGTTAAAATTATTTATAACGAATGGAAAGACAACTATTGTGAGTTGGTATAGTATACAATGTCCCTTTACGGCTAATAATTGCAAATTCCACAAATTTACTAGGACTGCCCTTAATTGGACAGTTGTAAATATAATAGTGAATAAAAAAATTATAGTACTGCATGGTTAGTTAAATTAATTATGGTACCTATTTTCATTTTAAGTGGAGTAGAACTATAATATATAGAGCCTTCAAAATATTTTAGTAAAATTTTTCGGTAACTCAAATGTATCCAATCAATATTATTCAACTTTCTCGAGCATTCATAAAGATAGATATATAGATAAAGACATATATTTTAATAATTATGAATGTGTACATAACACTTGCGATTTTGTTCGGATTTCTACACGGAGGTATATCATCCCTCATAAAATACAATGATACAATAATAATTATTTTAAATATTCTTAAACAAAATCGCAATACAAATCTAAATATGAAGTCTCAATATCACATTCAGAGATTATCGCTAGCGTGTTACGCAAAATTCCTCCTCGAGGGAGTTTAGGGGCAGTACGCATGTGATTCGAGCGCACCGTTGCTCTGGCCCGAAGCAACATGTTCCCCGCGGAAAGCGGCTCCATGGCAACGGGCGCGTCGTTTGCTTTTGCAAGGCAAAACTGTGCCATGGGGAAAACTGGGGAAAACTATACCTTGAGTACGACGGCTCATCATTAATTTGATGACTTGCGCGCAGAATGATACTGGTAGGAAAAATGATACCGCTGTAGAAATGCGGGCGTTGGATATAGTATTATTTCACATTCTCGGGAAAGGCATATTTATAATGGGTGTATGCAAAAGGTCTATTTTTAATGAGCACAGTAGATTTTATATTTTCAACTATTACTTTCTAAAATATGTTTGATACGGGTCTTTCAAATAAAAATACGTTTTAATAAAAAATACTGAATTCTTAACTAGCCTTAGGGTAAGTTGTTATTGAAATAAAATTGAAAATGCAAATTTTTGCATGTCTTTACGTTACAAAATTTTTTGATCATTTTGGCGTACATTGGAAAAAATGTGTATGTATGCATATTTACATGTGCGGATATAATTTTTCGTTCACGGTTTCGTGAGCACGGGTCAGCCATTTGAATGATTCAACCAACATTCGATTGCCATTGATGAAGAAACGTGCTGATTAGTTTTGTATTTGATCAACAGATTTGAAAAACATGTCTAGTCATTCCGAAGATACAGGGCAAAAAGTGCAAGGTATGGCGATTCACTTTTTGGGTGAACGGTGCTTCCATTGTGAATTATTTAACGATCATTTTACTTGTTTTGACTGAATAAAGAATTGATTAAACTTTGGGAAGGCAGGTTCAGAGATTTCGGAGATCAAGGAAAAAAGTTTAATAAAATGCCCTGCGGCGGTCAAAAGTTATTATCAGAGATATGGACTTCAAATTATATCTTTTAGGAATTTTAATAATGAATACAAATTTTGTTCACGTTTTCATTAACTACCCTTTGTAAGATGTAATCCTAACAAAACCAAAAATAAAAATTTGTACATTACTTTACGTTACAAAAGTTTCGGATCATTTTAACATACTTTACAAAAAGTGCTAGTTTATATGTGCGGATACAATTTTTCGTTCACGATTTGAATAACGTCAACACTCGATTCCTCTTGATGAAAGGACGTGCTGATTAGTTTTTTCTTTGACCAACCGATTTGAAAGACATGTCTAGTCATTCCGAATATACGGGGCAAAAAGTGCAAATATTGCAATTCATTTTGGGTGAACGATGCTTTCATTGTGAATTATTAAAGAACATTTCACTTGTATTGACGGAATAAGAAATTGATTAAAATTTTGGAAAGGCGAGTTTCGAGATTTCGGAGATCAAGAAAAGTTTTAAAAAAATGACATGTGGCGATTAAATTTATCATTACAGATATGGACTTCAAATTATCAGATCTTTTATAGGAATTTTAATAATGAGTATAAATTTTGTTCACAAATCAATGATTACTTCTCAAATGTACTTTCAACATTATAATGATTACATTGATTACCATTTTGTTACCAATAATGACATTTTCATTTCACTTTTATGCATTTACCTTACCAAACATCTGCTTCCCAGTTTTCTCTTCTTGCGTAGGTCATCAACCATCTGCACTCTGCTTCTTCCCAGTTCTCTTCTATTTTACCTTCGATGACTGTTGCAGATTGGGTCCAATCCAGTTTACTTTTCAGAATCCTGCTCAGTAGAGTTTTCTCTTCTTCCACTGCACTTCTTCATTAGTTATTATGGGACCGCATAAAAGAAAAATGTTATGGCAAGGCCATATTACGCTCCGGCTTTCATACATTATGCTACTGAATCATACTGAATACTGTCAAAATGTCATGTATTAGCTGTGCATTTCAGGCGTTTTACACAAACTGCAACGTCACTCGTATGCTATAGAGCTGTATCAAAACATACTATTATTTAAGGTCGTTTTTTTTTGCCATTTGTGCGATTTCTATGTTAGTTTTTCTATATGACAACCTGAGAAATACGCCTGACTGTACACCAACCGCATGGTTTTTTTCAATATTACTATGGAAAGTTGTTCATAACATGGCCTTTCCATAACATTTTTTTATTATGCGGCAGGATCGGTCCCTATTTCTACCCACTTTAACTTCTCTATTCGTCTCCAGCACCACGTTTCAAACTGTCCACCTAGATTTTGTCTACCTTTCTTAGAGTCCATATCTCTGATTCGTACAGAGCTATGTTTTTAGGCATATATATATACATATATATATAAATATATATATATATATATATACTCGTATATATATTCTATAATATATATATATATATAATTGTATCTGTATATACATGTATATACATGTTCTATGTTTATCTGAAATTGCTCGGGGTGACATGCAGTCAGTCAGCGGTTCGAAAGCGTCGCCTGTGACACCTGGTTGCGAATAAAAGAACAAAATGATAACAAAATAAAACAGACGTCATCTCGCAACGAAAAATAAAATCAAGTGGAATAAAATACCGTCAAAGCATCGAGATACGAAAATAGAAGACTCGAATTACATGGCACGAATCGCCAGCGTTGGCTTTTGACTGGATGACAATATTTCCATTTGATTTGTGCTTTGAAGTGTGATACCTTGTAATTTCACAAAGGGACGTATACACATTTGCAATATTTATGACTGATGTAGAAAGACTAATAAATTTATGTACATGTATGCATTTGAAACCAGACTACAGTAAAACAAAAACCAATGAGATTTTTTAATCCAGATGTTTTTAATAACATACAAAATGTAATTTTTTTTACCTAATATATCAAGTAATGCTGAAATATGCGTTTTTCTATCTTATCTTTATCCTACTACGTTTTTTTTACGTATTAAATATATTTTTGCTTTAAATTATTATAATTAGCGGTTTGCCCGAAGGCAGGGCAACGCTGAGTTTGTTTATCTTTGTTCCTTTCATTGTTTATAGTTTACTTTTTAAACTCTTGCTTTCATGTTTCAACGTGCAGCATACAGACTTTTAGTTACCTGTATTTGCTCCTTTTGCAAATTTGCAATGTCCGATCAACTTTCCTTCTATCCATGCAATCGTATTCAATAAAGTTTTCTTTCTTCCATTGCAGTATTTCTTTATTTGCTTCTTCACATTTGAAACTTTATGTATCACGTTGGCTTTATGTATCACGAAACTTTATGTATCACTAAGTAAATGTGGATTTTTGTCAAAATCTAAATCTGAAATGCATTGCCCATTTTGATCACTGACTTTTTTCATTTTTCATCATCATTTTCTCAATGAACACCATTATCCCACTCTCATAAAACTTCTGCTTTTTCATTAGCAAAAATCTTAATCAGGTACAATTTGACACCATCATGATTATGTTTTATTCTTTTAATTCAATGATAGAAACTGAAAGCAATCTTATAATATAACGTCAGGCCTATATGGTGGATTTAGCAAAATATCCTAAGTAAGCTCCAATAATTTTTGCCAAATGGCAATTGTGATTCCAGTAATGGAATAAATCACCGTTTTGATTTACCAATTAAGGTCATTTGTTTCCAACTATATTGTTTAATTTCGATAGTTGTTTAATGTAGACATCAGAATTGATCATTACTTGGTCGGTGATAACATTTCAAAGTAGCAATTCCTATCTAATCAGCTCTAACCGGACTATGAGCAATTCTCATCTTTAAATGACAAATCACCAGAATCGAAATTTGGCAAACCAATTTTGACATTGCCTTTTTTAAGGCTTTTTTACCATAAACAGTTCGCAACTTTTTGAACTTGATGTTTTTTTCTACCTTTGCAGAAATTCAAAAGTAAAATACGACGAATAAATTTAATTTCATTTTATATATCTCATCGAACGTTAAACAGCAACTACGCAATCGATCAAAAAACTTGTTTTTAGATTGGCAGCTAAATAGTTTACTATCCTAAAATACTACTACTACTATAAATAAAAATATAAACTACTACTATAATGAATATATATTTTGTGTTTGGACTACGTCAGCAGACCTAAAATTGAAACCATCTAAGAGTGAAAGCTGTACTTATTTAGTTGCCAACCCGATAGTTTTTTAGAGCTTTTCTTCGAGTTTTTCGATATTAAAGAGCCATTCTCGAAATGCAACACTTTACCCTTTTTTTTGCAAATGAAAACACGGTATGTCTCCAGTGGCATCTTTTTGTGAAGGCCACTTCAGCGCAGCGATTTGCAAAATTCGTCTATAGTAGAGGCTAATCTTTATTCGGCATTATATATATATATATTATATATATATAATTATATATAACAATATCACTTTTAATAAAGCTAAACACTCGCATCCATGTACCTTTTCCTCCCGCTTATTCCTAATAATTATTGCATACCTTTTGCCTGCGTATTACATTGTATTCCGACTTTTGCGACCCCATTGGAGGGCGTAACCCTGCCGAGTTGAAATATCTAATTAAACTAATTACCGAGTGTAAATATGTCCCGGTACAGCATCTTTTATGCGAAATCCTGTGGTATTTTAATGTAACACAAACACAAGATGAGAAGGGAGCGCAGCGGTGATGCTAATAAAACCTCAAACATTTGTTTATACGCCCCTTGTAATGGAAACGAACGTCTCACCTGCTCAGGAGGAACTCTAAGATGGGCAACCTTTAGGGTCGTTTATAATTCATTCTACAATTTTTTACAGTTTCAAATCTTTTATTACATCATGATACAAATCTAATTATGTACATAGTTTCTACCCTAAGGGTATTTTATATTTCCAACATTTGTTTCTATTCTATAAATAATTACAATTAAAATGTTTATATAACAAAAAGGAAAAACTAAGGAAATATGTTGTTATACTACTATACTACTACAATACAATTACAACTACTACTGCCATGCCAAAACATACCCTCCTCACCCAGAGCGGCTAATGGAACAGAATAAAGTGAATATGAATATTGTGTATCTAATTCTTCTATAATTTAGAATAAATATTTTAGAAGCAACATAGTGGAAGAAAAAACATTCATATGACCATATGTGAAATATGAATCATATATTCATATCATCCCATATGTGAAATATTTGTGAATAAATTATAAATTGATTGGCATTACTTCAATATGTTCAGTGCAAGTTTTGGAATAATACATTTTAATTAGAAAAAAACTAGTTCCCTTAGTAGTTGACTTATTTAGATCATTTAAATATGTGGATGTATCATTTTTTAAAGCTGACAAGGAAATACTTTAATCACTATGTTGAATCTGTAAAAAAATTTGATTTGTTTTATCAATTGAATTCCTTTTTTTTTTCAAAATAAAAGCGGTAAAACATGTTCAAGTATTTATAAATGGGATGGAAAATGGTAATTTATATATGTATATAAATGTATATATATATATATCTATATATATATATATATATGTATATATATATATATATATATATTATATATGATGTGTGTGTGTGCATAAATATGCCAATACATCTATTTGATTCATAATATATTATTAACTTCTTAAATATTCGAATAAATACGACAAATCGCTACAACATCGCTAAAAAGTTAGAATTCATTTGTTTTCACAACTATGCTTTCTAGCGCACGCCGCATAGTACGCGCCTCAATTTTGTTACACGCGAAATTTTTCAAGGGTCCTTATTAAAAAAAAAAGAATTAAAATAATTCTTCGCTCTTTAAGCTGGGAGTCGAACCGGCAGTAGCGTAGTGGCTTAAAACGCCACTCCGCTCCTGTCTGTTTTGCTCCGGCATAAAAAAAACAAAAAGAGCAATTTTTGGACAGGCCTCGTCTAGAAAAAAGCGAGGCCGAAAGATTTCTATCACACACAAATACACAGACACACACACACACACACACATATATATATATATATATATATATATATATATATATATATCGGTTGATCCGTGCGCCCCAAATCGTGGGCGAAATTTGGGGACGAAATATTGTATCCATGCATCCATACACACACATCCGCATTCATTTTTACTAAGTTAAGTAATTGTTTAGAAATCTCCTAAAAACGCAAAAAAAACATTTCGTTTCTGGACGATTACTATAACCTACCCTGAAAGTAGCTAAAGACATAATGAGAGAGGATTTTTAAAACAATAGAATTTTACCAAGATTCTAGCATGTGTGAAACTAATTGTGAGTCTGATTAACACTATTTTTACTAATATAAAACAAACACTCATTTGATTATCGAATGTCTTAAAATTTTAGTCTATCAAATTAATTGTCATGACTGGAAATCAATTTACATAGGTCAAACTAGCCAAAGCTTAGTAAACGACTTCAAACACTAATATAATTCTAATAATTCTAAAGAATTTAAAACCTGAACAAAATTAAAATGAATTGAGTAAACGGACAAATGCAGTCCTCAAATTACTATATAAGAGTGTATATTTTCTACGTAATTCTTATAACTATATATTTATTT
>NW_020539667.1:0-14280 GCF_003426905.1 Ctenocephalides felis
GACAAACATTTTGTTACCCTGGTTACGTATATCAGGTAATGATCTATTTAATGAGATTTTATCACTTAATGCTGCATTAAAACCATTAACATCGTACAACAACTTTTTTTTTAAAGTCTCATTAATTTTTTGTTGCATTTGCTGGTTTGCCTTGCTCTCCAGGCCCTATTCTATTTAAATCTCTTTGTATCGCTTCATAATCATGCCAATCTATTTTGATTCTATCGTTTCTTAATCTAAATGGCTATTGAAATTAAAATTATGAAATAATTGTAAATTTAAATTTCATTAGTGATAAATATTAAATACCTTTATATCATCCAATTTATCGTGAATAATACTATTATTAAATTCGTCTTGCAAAGGTATCTCATAATTCGAAGAAGAATCAAAGTAGCAGAAATAAAGCAGTAAGTACTAAGCCTAACTTTTAAAACGTGGCAATGTTTCGTCGCATGTATAAATTAAAAAAATAAAACAAAACTAGACAATTACGTTATATCATATAACATGACACTGAGTATTTTTAAAATATAAGTATATAAGTAATCTCAAATTATAATTGATGATTAAATAAGGTTATAAAGACAACAACACAGTCTGACTTGACAACGTATAAAACTAAAAAAAGATTATTTAAATACAACAGTTACGATAATGTTATCAGCATATCTTATTTGGGTTACATTTATTGTTTGCTTTTGTCCAGATCATCATAAAATACGAAACTGTTGATTTTGAGTTTTTGGCATTGACAGATAAAATGACATTTGTATGTTTATGTTTATTTAACGAAGAAAATGCAGAAATCCAGCCAATCCAAATAGATGAATGTGTTAAAAGCGCCTCTAGAGCGCGAAATTCAAATTTCAAAACTTATAATTACAGTAATCAATTTTACCAACAGATTCTAAATATTCTAATTCAACAAAAAATTTATAAATGAAACGAGTTTATATTTTTTTTTTTAACACAGCTTCAAATATACATTACAAATCATAACATCAGGATACTCAAACATACAAACATGCATTATGATAATCATTGTATTAATGATAAGCATTGCATTAATTTGTTATTATTTACATTCACTATAAAAAAATATTTTTCTTATTTTTTTTTTTATAAAATACATCAAAAACCAGTCCATTACTTATATTATTTTTTATTAAAAAACAATATATAATAACATTATTCCTATTTAGGTAAATACATTTATTCATGTTTTGACTTAGTAGGCTCTTCTTTGTAATGTAAAAAACAAATACAAATGAAAATATGAACACTCCAGCCATCATAGAGAAAGCGCTAGCATAATATGGGAAAGCACTGGGTATAAATCTTTCATATTGTGTGTGCTCTAGTGGCCTTACAGAAACCTAAAAAAATATTTAAAATACATGTAAAATAGTAAATAGATTTTATGAGAAGACTTAGTATCTCGACATAAAAACAATGTAACAATGGATTTATGATATTTGCTACGATATTTAAGTACATATTGCACATATACTTATTAGCAATATATTAAATAATATTTATATATATATTTTGTATTTATGTATGATCATGCATTATGAATGTTATATATATCTATATATCTATATATATATATATATATATATATATATATATATATGAAGGTATATGAATTAAGATATAAAAAAGTGAACCTGTGTTGTGCTATAAAGATGTGTGTATCCAGTTCGGTCATAGTCCACCTTGAATTGATAAACTCCATACACATCTGGTATTTTGAACCTAGCTTCATAATTTCCATTTGCTAATTTTTTGAGAGTAGTTCTTACAAATGGATCAATGCGAACAAATTCTAATTGAACATCATCAGCTTTGAATGGTTCCCACTTTCCATTGACCTAATAAATAATTCGATAGGTATATTATATTTATATGCATATGCACTAATAATAAAATTCTATTATTAAATTTAATCATTTTAATTGCATACATAAAAATGTTGTATGTATACTACAAAGTGAGATAGTAAGAATATAATTATAATACTTTTTATACTCACCAATTCTTGAATTTGGATTGTATAAACCACTGGATCCATAATAGTATATGATGGAGGAGGAACTTTCTCATTTTCATTATGATGATTAACTGATTTTACACGTAATTGACCTCTTTCTCTGAAAACCCATTGTGAAAGTGATATAGCTACATCCTTATTACCAGATTTCTTTGCTGTGCCACCCTGTTATAAAACATAAACAGAATAATAATTGGAGATAAACAAAATAAAACATCATCAATGTTTAGTACAAACCTGATTTTTTTGAACCATAGAATTAAACGCTTCATCTGAAAAGAATTGAATAGATCCACTAAAAACCACACGTGCATTATTTCTAGCTTGCAGCCCAGCAATTAATAACGTATTTCGGCCAACAGCATGAGGATACTATAACAAAATATGAAAGTTGGTTGTAATTTCATAATTTATAGCATAACTTCAATAATACCATTTTAATTGATTGGTCTGGCTGATAGCTATATGCTGTACTATCTGCTGATAAAAGTTTTAGAACTAATGGATTCTCAGGATCAGCTAATATTCCTGTGCCAGAATACAACATGGGTGAAATTTTATTTTTATCGCCAACAATAATTGAAGAATCAATTAAATTTTGTGGGTCAGCAACAATAGTTGTATGGGATCCTTTATCAGACACATCATAATTAAGATGATCAATAACAGCTGCTCCTTCCTCATCCACCTATCATAAATAGTAATAGGATATCATTTTTGTTATTAGGTGATCAATTTTAGTATATATATATATATATATATATATATATATATAGAGAGAGAGTAAAATTATTATATAGTAAACCATACCTCAAAACCGCATTCAGAAGCTAATTCACGAATTGCATCACCAGTGGATTCACTTCCTGCTACCAAAACATTGCCGCCTTCATCTATGAACTAAAAGATTGTACAATTTATTTACAACAATTATCATAATAGATTTTCAAAATCACATCAATTTGAGGATAAATCATTG
Organism: Ctenocephalides felis; assembly: GCF_003426905.1. Lineage (NCBI taxonomy): Eukaryota > Metazoa > Arthropoda > Insecta > Siphonaptera > Pulicidae > Ctenocephalides > Ctenocephalides felis. The sequence continues at coordinate 3,036 of NW_020539667.1, forward strand.
AGAATTTTTTTCATATGAAAGGTTAAAGTAAGATATGGATAATTTCTTAAATTTTGCTCAGATATATTACTCTAAAAGTAAAATATACTAGCCATACATATTATCAAAAAAACTTATGATTAAAAGTAGCTAAATGAGAAATAATAAATAGATAATAATCTCATGATAAAGATTTAAACCATTTAGGTACCACTCACTTCTGTAATTGCCTCGACACTTAATGATCCTCCAAACTCTTCCACAGCAGGTGAAAATAGAATTAAATGCTTGTATAAATATTCTCCATACTTAGATAAAACTAAATTGGCTTCATCAGCCAATTTGAATGTTAGAACATAACCTCTATCTGTAATAGTACATAAAGCTAACAAATTTCCCATTCTCTAATTTAATGATCTGATTAATAATTTACCTTGTAAGCTTTTAAAAAATATGGAATGAGTTTCTTTAATTGCAAGATTGTCTAATAAAACTAATGTATCCCCACCGGCATTTACTACCGCACAAAGAGAGCATATTAATAAATATAAGAAATTCATTGTTATATTATAGTACAAATGTTTTAATATTAAATTATAATAATAGCATGTAAGAAATTGTATTTATTTTGTATTATATCATAACGATAAAAGTGTAATCATTTGTGACACATAAAGCTATATATTTTTGTGATGTTTGACGTGTTACAAATGATAGGCAACATGATAATTTCAAAAGTTTGAGTTAAAGCAAGTTAACAACATAAGAATATAAAATGTATTGTTCCTTCAGCTGTCAATATGACAGCACGAAACAAACATGGATTTTAACCCTAAACTAGAGATGATTTTAAGTTGATGCTACTGCCAATTATTTTTAATTCAAACGCTTAAAAAATGCTTGCTGATGAAGATGAAACATTAAAAGTCAGTGCTCGTGATAGAGTCACTGTTTCAAACATAACTTATAAGGTAATAAAATTTGAATTTAATATATATATATATATATATATATATATATATATATATATATATATAATATAGCATCCTCAGAACGTATTTTTGCATTTAAGTTTATTTAAAACCATATATTTCGATTATAGTTCTAGATGGTTCTAGCTCAGTAAAAAATTCTAATAATTTAAAAACTAATTCCTGTATATATATGGTCATTTTATACATCCTCAGAACGTATTTTTGCATTAAAGTTTATTTAAAACCATATATTTCGATTACAGTTCTAGATGGTTCTAGCTCAGCAAAAAATTCTTATAATTTAAAAACTAATTCATGTATATATATATATGGTTATTTTATACATATACATTATATATTAGTAAAATGATAATTTAAGTATATTTAAATAAATATGTATAGACAGGTTTTCGTGAAGGTGCTGCCATAGGAAAGGACTCAATATTTCAAGAAAGCTTTGATAATGGTTTTGCAGCAGGTTTCAAAGCTGGCTTTCAACTCGCAAAATATCAAGGACTGTCAATGTTATTGGAAAATAGTCAAATTGAACTTGCAGAAGATTTCAAATCTATAATCCCTAAAAGTTCATTTATAAGCAAGCCATCAAGAGGTTGTTGCAATATATGTGGAAAAGATAAATTCGAGGAACCTATTACAAAAACAATAAAGGATCAAGAATTAAATATATGCAATCATTTAGAACAATTATCTAGTTTATATAGTTTATTAGGCAATAAATTGGATATTAGCTTAGGGAAGAATATCACTGATCACATTTTTTAGTCTTTGGGCAGTATAATTATATTCCTGGACTATCAGATCACTACTTCTGTATCTAACTGTTTGAAGTAAGATATTCAGTTAACCACATTCTTGTTTTGAATGCAAATTTATAACCCAGTAATATTATTTGGGCCCAAAGGTGAGATTCTTTATACATTTTCATGAATGTATATTTGGTTCTATATTAACTAATGTTAACTCATGTCAATAAGTAACAGAAATTGATAACTTTCACTTATAACATTTTTGAATAAAATATGGTATTTTAATATATAGATAACTTAACTTTTAATAAGCAGTAGCATAATATTCAGTAACTATTTGTCTGTAAGACAATAATAAGTTTAAATTAATATTAGTTAATAATCTTGATAAGGATGAATAACAAAAAAAAAGCATCCTACATTTGAATAAAATGATGTCTCAATATAATAAAATACGTTTTTCAACAGCCTTTCGGCATATTGGACATTCAGACATCCTATCTCCACACATTTGGCAAGTTCCATGGCCACACAAAAATATCATGTTTTTGAGGCGATCCAAGCAAACAGGACACATTGTCTAAAAATAATAAAATGGATGATAAAAATCTCAATTATTATATTTTTAATATAAATAAAGTAATATTTGAATTTTTACTAAATCAATAAAGTTCAATAAATACCTGCTCTTTAATATCTTGAAGTTGTTGTTGCAACTTTTGAACATCATTTGATGTATCCCTATTTCCATTATTCATGAATCCAGAAGCACTATTGTTAACATTGATTCGATTTGCATCCTTATTTAAAACATTGCAGTTTGTGTTGTTTGTTTGTAATTTTACATTTAGATTATTTTCTTTGCCTTCTGAATCTACATTTTCATTTGAAACTTTTGAGATTAAACCATTATTTCCACAACATACATTCAATGGAACCAAAGTTTCAATTTGTGCTCGACATTTAACACATTTTTTCATCAATGTTGCGCAATTTGCACAAGCGCACATGTGATTGCAAGGTTTAAATAGTACTGTAGATTTACGATCTGAACATACCATACATTCTTCAATCTAAAAAAAAATATTAGGTACCAGCTATGGATCAACTCAATATATATATATATATATATATATATATATATATATATATAAATTAAAGCAAAATAAAAAAACAAATGCTTAAATGATTGTAAGTAATAATTATATAGTGTTTCAAACAGATATTTGGATTTCTGTTCACATTTCTCAAGTTTATATTTCAGTTGATCTTAATTTTTATGCATATTAACTAACCTTTATTCTATTTCCAACATTCTCTCTGCATATTAAACATTTCTTAATTCTTGGAGCACAAGTGTAGCAACAAGACACATGTGTACAAGGGAAGAAAATAGTGTCTCGTTTCATGTCACTGCAAACTAAACATTCATCAAGTGCATTATCTTCTGTGCACACATCTAAATTATCAGAGCCTGACAATGTAGGACCCAAATTGTCCATTGAATCATCTGATGTGCGATCCTTATATGATTTAGTAAGAGCATTACACAGATTTGGATCCAAACAAAGATCCAATGGTGTTTGTCCTATGAAAAATAAGCATTGTTATAATAGCAAGCAAAAAGCTTATAATAAGCAAATTAAATATTCAAAGAAGCTCTAAAATAATTTCAATACCTTTTTTATTTTTGATTCCAAGATCTGCTCCATTTCCTGCAAGAAAACAAGCAATTCTAGCAGAAGATTTTTTATCTGCACCTGTGGTACCTAAACCCATCAATAGCTTTCCCACATCTTGAACATCTTGCAATTGTCGTAAATGAGATAACGTATGATGACGAAGGGCTTCATGTAGTGGAGTATCACCATCTTTATCACAAATATTTAAATTTGCACCCTCTCTTACTAGTAACTAGAATGCAAATAAGCATTGACAATATACAATGTAATACAATAATTATATGCACAAAAATGAAATTATATGGAAAACAGATAATATAACTAACTAAAGTTATGAAAATGTTTAATGTAGTTTTATAACTTTACATTTAAAATAATATACTTACCCGAACAATTTGTGTGTGTTGACGTTCAACAGCTAAATGTAGAGCAGTTTGCAAATTTACATTTTGTAAATCCATATCTGCTTTGCCACACAAAACCAACTGCTCCGCAACTTCAACATGATTGTTAAGTGCAGCTAAATGCAATGCAGTATAGCCATCATCTTTTTTCTCATCCACTATCCAAGGTCTCGGAAGTTTTGTTAACAATATTTTCATAGCACTGTTGTTGTATAAATTATAAATATAAATAATAATAAATGTAACCTCTGACTTTGCCAGAGACTAATATACTAAAATATGAATTTGAAAGTTACCTTAAGTTTCCTCTAAGTGCTGCATGATGTAGTGCATTGAAACCGTTGTTATTTGTTAATGTAATATCGGCATTATGATCTAGCAGTAAAGTCAACATATCATTTCTTTTCTTAGTTATAGCATCATGTAATGGGGTATCCCCTTCAGAATCCTGTTTTAGAATCGAAAACAGCATAAATATGGTAAGCTTTTGATAATAATATCATATCATATTAAAAATCAAATGTTAGATATCCAATTTGAATGATAATTTATACCTGTAAACTCGGATGGCAAGCTAATTCTAACAATGTTCTAACAACTCCAACATGACCTTTATTTACAGCTAAATGCAGAGCAGTTTGTCTCCTTTTATTCCTAGCATTTAGATCTGCACCTGAAGCTGCTAATAACTCCATCACTCCTATTAAATTATTCATCAGAAAAAAAATATTAAAAAATAATATAACAGTTGCAATATTTATTAAAAACTTTAATAAATTAATCATTAAATTAATTAATAAATTAATTAATATCGAAAGTTAAATTAATAGTGACATTTGAAGATAATGGGTAATTAATATTATTAAATCGATAAAGTCTACTTGATTAAGAGGTACCTGGTTCATCGCCAAAGGCAGCAAAATGAACTGCTCTATCTCCATCTTTATCCTCCATTTCTACATCAGCTTTATAGTGTAATAGAACTTTTATGACCTCCAAATAACCATGCTGACTAGCGGCCTTGAATGATTTATATATATATATATATATATATATATATATATATATATTACCAAGTTCACAAAATATATTGATAGTTTGTGATCAAAATTATATATGTTTTTGGTTCAAATATCTAATAATTTAAATTATTTATTACATTATTTCAAGTTATTTACTTGCAAAGCTGTGTGTCCAGCAAAAACTCCATTAATATCAACTCCTCCACCGCCTGTATGTGCCTGACTTTGTTTCAGAATTTCTTCACATTTAACTGCATCACCATTTGCAGCAGTCTTTACAAGTTCTTCATTAATATCTCCAGATACATGTGTTTCAAATAATTTTTTTAGCAGCATTGATAATCGTTCACCTAAAAATAGTTAAAACAATTTATTTTCATTCTTATTCATCATATATTTGAAGAAATGTTTAATACCACTGGAAGTCCCAGCACCTGAACTGTCTGTTGGTGATATTTTTGTAACAGCATTTGGATTGTAAGTCCAGGAAGTTCCACAAACTTCTACTTTTAAATCATTGTCATGATATATCTGTTGTACTCTGCCAATTTTATTTAATGTCTGTAAAATGGAGAATTTTTTAAATACAATTTTATTTTAACATTACAGTTCAATTATATTAATTAAACAAATTATAATTATTATGATTAACTAATATAAAACCTAAAACTAATAAAAAATAACATAGTTTAAAAGATTCAAACTTCTAAAATATAAAGATTAACTTACTGGAGCCATAGCTTCAGCCCACTCTCCATGGCCTTTTTGAAGCAACTTTATTCTTTCTAGATCACTGCATATTTGCACTAAATCACCTACTGAGAACTGTTGAGCTTGTTCATTTGAAGCTGAATTTGCAGTTTGTATAATTACCTGAAATTAATAAATATGGTATGATTATTTAGAAACTATTAACTTTTTAATTTAATTTTATCAACCTTGGTTAATACTGCTGGATTAAATGTCCATCTATTTCCACTGGGGTAGGATACAACAATGTCATGATCTTCATCGATTCCAACTACCGTACCAGTTGTTCCCAAACATTCAAACATTCCTTCTGTCCATCCACCATGTCCCAGTTGCAGTGACTGAACAATTTCCAACTCAAGATCTATATTTACCTATTAAGCGAATATAATCTTAATCTCTTATAATATCAATTTTAAAATTAAATGCATGTGGTTATTGGTTCAATGTTCTATCACTTCAAACTGTAATGAAATATATATTTCACAGTTGATGTTTTCCAACAATGAAAAACTCTTACTTGATCACCAATCTGAAGACCATGAGGACCTGACCTTCCTGGACCCTGTTCTCCTAGTAATGGCAAATGGTCTCTGTATACAGTTAAACCTTTAGCGTCACTTGCAACCTAAATTTTTATATATTGAAAAGATTACATACAATTTTATTAAAATACTTATTTTCCAAATTATATTTAATTTTAACTTTAAAAATATATTTATAACTTTACCTTCAAATCAGCCATTCCTTCAAAACCAACTCTGTACAAATTTTTTGCACCGTTATCCCATACAACATATGCTGCAGATCTAGGACTAGCTGCAGACCAATCCTGTATTTCATTAACTTTTCCTCTTCGACCATTGCCACCATCCTGGTCTTCCCATTGCCAATCCACCTATTGGAATTATAATTAAAAATAAAAAAATCAACTAAAATTGTACAATTTGTTGTTCTTCCATATTTTGCATTCATTTACTTTGAAATAAATTGCAATTAATTCATGATGTCTATGAAAAACTGATCAAAAAATTAATTTATTATTACAAATTTGATTACTTATTATTTAATCCCTTACCCCTCTTACAACCCTTGCACCAGGATATATGCCTCTAACAGTTATTTTCTTGCTCTTTCTTCTTGGTTCAAGTAAAACTCTTTCACAGCCTGGTGTTGAAATTCTATAAAATCTAAACAAATGAAAAAATTCATAAATATAAATAAATTAATTTATAGCAATACAAACTGGATTCATTTACAATAAAATGAATAAATATTAGTACATAATCTACAATATGTTAGTTACAATAATTCAGTAATATTTATTGCTTGCCTATGTCTTAGTTGATGCTTATCCCCATGATAACATACAGAACATAAGTCATAGTTTCCACATTCGGCACATTTCCAACGAATACCTTAAATTCAAATTTAGATCAATAAACATTTTTTGTAAATATTTTAATTTTTTCAAACCTATTTGTAAATAAAAATAGAAATTATTTTAATTAATTCAATTTTGCAACTAATAGATTTGAATACCAAATATAGGTTGCTGTCTGCATGTATCACACATTGTTCCATCATGCTTCACTTTGGTTGGAGCACTGTCAAAGATTCTCAAATCAAATGCACCTGAACACCTAATAAAAAAAATAGAATAAATTTATGTACATATTATATGAAAAAAGATATTATTTTATTTTACCTATAATTAGCAGCTGTGCCATTATCCCAAACCACAACTACCTCTTCTGGAGATTCAAAATTCCTTACGGTTCCTACATGACCTTCTCCGCCATCCTTGAATAAAAATTGAATTAGACCATTCTTTAGATTTCACGTTATTTAATTGATGATTATTGTACTTATCTATATATAGCAATCAAGTAGAAGAGAAATTATATGCAAAAAACGTAAGATTTTTTTATAGAAGTCTTTGGTAAAGTAAGTAATTGTTGTTTACAGATTTCATATTATGAAATATACTTTACCATCATACAGTAATTAGAATCTTTAGTTGTTCAGTAAACATATTTTATTAATAGTAATTAGAATCTTTAGTTGTTCAGTAAACATGTTTTATTAATTCAATCATAAGATATTTTTGAGAAAAATAAGTAAGCTTATTATGTTTAAATTAAGCATAAGTAAAATTGTAATAACACTCACAATTGAGCCATGATATAAATATTTTTTGGCCCATTAAAATTATATAAATTATTCTCATACTAATTTAATAATTTTTAACACCTGTTTGCCCCATTTCCAATCTGGCCCCCTAATAACTCTAGCTCCAACACCTTCCATCATGAATCTTGTAGCTCGAATTCCTTGAGCAGGAACGACAGCGGGCGTAACATCAACTAAAGGAGCAGAACAAGCCATTTTTTTATACGAATTTGTTCAATAATTATAATTAAATTTCATAAATAAATGAAAGTATTTCAAAAGCATATTTTAATCCAATCACACTTTTGACATTTTGTTGTAATACATTCCCTTGACAATACTGCAGGCATGCCAATATACAAAATTCTAAATCTTTATTGTTGGTCTGCGCATGCGTTCTGTCAACTAAAATTCATCGTCGGTTATCTTTTCCTTTAGCATTTATTTGGTTTTAAGCTGTGCTTGCGCGAGAGGTGTCTTTATCTTTATTAATAGACACCGCTAAGATATTAATTCTTTACTTTATATAAATTACATTAAGACACGATGGCTAAGCAACTTTACAAAGTCGGTAAGCATTAAAAATTTGGTAAAATTAATAAAGTATGTAGTTTATTGAAATTTTGATCTGTGCAATGTGAAAAACATGTGCTAACGTTATTTTGGTTATACGTATAATAAAATATTTGTACGACGTATTGTATAAAATAATTACACAACGCGTTAACAGGAATTTTGTTGTAAAATTTGATATTAAAAGTTTTGGATAATACAAATCGCTTTATTTTTTCTTTGTGAATATAATTTTACCGGTGCAAATTTATCATCATTATAAAACATGCAATACATATATATAAATATATATATATATATATATATTCCATTGGTATGATATAAAACAAGCTCTTATTTCAGCTGATATGTCTCTGGCTGACTTCGGTCGCAGGGAAATCATGTTAGCTGAAAATGAAATGCCTGGCTTAATTGCTTGCCGTAAGAAGTATGGGCCACAAAAAGTCTTAAAAGGTGCTAGAATTGCTGGATGTTTACACATGACAATCCAAACTGCTGTTCTCATTGAAACTTTGGTCGAATTGGGAGCTGAGGTAAGTTGATTTAATCATTGTTTTTGCTGAGATCACTCAGTTTGAAAATGACCTCACGTTGAACATTTAAGTTTTTAAATAAATTAGTTCTGATGCATAAAACATAACATTTGTACTTAACATTTTAGTAACAAGATAACTTTATAGAAGATTTGAAAGGAAAGAATCCTTTTTATTTAGTAAAAGATTCAAAAGCCGATAATCAAGTTTAATCATTAATAATATTATTGGCGTGTTGAATACATGCATCTGTATACTCCATTTAGAACAAATTTTAAACATTCTAATCTTTCTTCTATTTATCAATAAAAGATAAATAGTATTGTTTCAGTAGTCTAATTAAATATAGACATATCCACTACTATAAAAATGTTATTTTTATCTCTAAGTCAGATGAAAAATATGTTTATTTCTATGACATTATGTAAATGATGAACTTGATGACCTCAAGTGATAACCGTTGACGTAAAAATACTCAGATTTTCTTGTGTCATTGTTATGAATATGAACTTGAACTTCTTTTATCTGTGTAAGGCAGATAACAATTTTATTTTTGGTACTTTTTTTTTGCATACAGTACGTCATATATAATGAAATATTTCAAACTGATTCTTTTTTTTCAGGTTCAATGGTCAAGTTGCAACATTTTCAGCACCCAAGATCATGCTGCAGCTGCAATTGCTGCATCAGGAGTACCAGTATATGCCTGGAAAGGTAATGGACTTAAAAAAAAAAAACATGCACAATTCAGCAACTATTGCTGAATGTTACAATTATTAGTAACTTTCTTGCACCATTATGGAGAATTCTAAAACAAGTTCCTTTTTTTTCAGGGGAAACTGAGGAGGAATTTATTTGGTGCATTGAGCAAACATTAGTATTCAAGGATGGACAGCCATTTAATATGATTTTGGATGATGGTGGTGAACTTGTGAACATAGTCCACAACAAATACCCTCAATTTGAAAGGAATCAAAGGTAAAAATATTCAAATAAAAATTTAATCTTTTACGCAACTACATTTTTACATTAAATGTAGGTGTCAGTGAAGAAACTACAACTGGTGTCCACAACCTGTATAAGATGATGAAGGATAACACTTTGACCTTGCCTTGCATAAATGTTAATGATTCTGTAACCAAGGTAATATGAATTTTCCTTAAGTTTGCTTCGTTTGTAACATTTAATCTTGCGGTACAAAATTCTAATCTTTACTATTATATTTCAGAGTAAATTTGACAATTTGTATGGTTGTCGTGAATCATTGATTGATGGAATCAAGAGAGCCACTGATGTCATGATTGCTGGTAAAGTTTGTGTTGTTGCTGGTTATGGAGATGTAGGTAAAGGCTGTGCACAAGCTTTAAGAGGATTTGGTGGAAGAGTTTTGGTTACTGAAATTGATCCGATTAATGCCCTTCAGGTAATTGATATAGAAGACTTCGAAATGGAAGTCTCTTTGAATAAAAAGAGAACAAATATAAATTTTGTGTATGTATAGGCTGCAATGGAAGGATATGAAGTGACAACAATGGAGGATGCCAGTAAAGAAGCCCAAATTTTTGTAACAACAACTGGATGTAAAGATATTATTCGTGGTGAACATTTCATGAATATGAGGGATGATTCCATTGTTTGCAATATTGGTCATTTTGATTGTGAAGTCGATGTAGCTTGGTTAAACAAAAATGCTAAATGCAAAGTCAACATTAAACCTCAAGTTGACAGGTAATATTATTAAAATGAAAAGTATATCATTTTCCTATATCCACTGCCTGTATTAATAAAAAATGTATCACTTTTATTAGGTATGAACTTTCAACTGGAGCTCATATAATATTATTGGCAGAAGGACGACTTGTCAACTTAGGATGTGCAATGGGACATCCTAGCTTTGTTATGTCAAACTCTTTCACAAATCAAGTTTTAGCTCAAATTGAATTATGGACAAAACCAGGACAATATGCAGTTGGTGTACACATGTTACCCAAAAAACTTGATGAGGAAGTAGCAGCTTTACACTTAAATCATTTAGGAGTTAAATTGACTAAACTCACTCCAAGTCAAGCAGCTTACATAAATGTGCCTGTTGATGGTCCATTCAAACCTGACCATTATCGTTACTAAATTTTATTTTAAATGTAAAATTATCATTGAATGTAAGTCTAAAATACTGCATACTAAAAAATGTAAAAAATATTTTTAAATTCATTTTTAATTTGAATAGAATAAATTTTAATAATCAATTCGTAGTCTTGTCAATATTATTCACTATTATACACATTATATTTATATTGTTCTTATGTAAAATCCCTGCATTATCTGCTAAACGAATTGCAAAATTTTTATACCATCATAAAAATTTGATGAAATGTAAATCAGATGTTTA
>NW_020539668.1:0-22732 GCF_003426905.1 Ctenocephalides felis
GAGAGTGACATACTCAAATTACAGTATTCCAGTGCATATAGTATAAATTATAAAATAATTTGTTAAACTGCAAATTATCACGAGTGCCAATGTTTTTGAGGGTACATTGTTCAAGTATTTCTAAATATTTTAAAATTTTCTGAGAAAACTTATTGATTTCAGTATTTTTTATCATAGTATTTATATTGGAAAGTATCATACTGCAGTTTCAAAATTCTAGTATGATTATTGTATTTTTAAAAATTAGTCAAACTACTAGATGTTCTAAATAATTGGACTATATATTTTGAGTACTTTGTTCGAGTTCATCTTAATATTTTGAAATTTTCCAAGAAAACTCATCCATTTAGTACTTTTTGTCATAGTAGAAGTCTCGAAGAGTAACATACTCAAATTACAGCAATCCAGTTTTAATAGTATTATTTTGAAAAATAGTCAATCTGCAGAAATTTTAAATTAGAATGTATAAATTGAGTATTTACTCTAGTATTTCTTAATATTTGAATTTTTCCACTAAAATTTATCATTATTAGTATTTACACAAAATGTATAGTACGACACTAATTAATAACATTTTTTATTTCAAATATTTTTTAAAATTACACTATTTATACTAGCATGCTGGAATTTGAGTATGTCACTCCTTAGTGCATCTACTAAAACAACAAATACTAAAATAGATATGTTTTCTTGGAAAATTTCAAAATATCAACAATTACTCACACCAAGTACCCAGAAATACCTATAACTTATTTATAACATTTTTAGGCACGGCAATTAATTTTCCGATGATGAAGTTGATATATTTTTGCATCAATTTACTTCTGCTGATGCAAATAATTAAATCGAATGCCAACATCGAAAAAAACTTTACATATTCGATAAAGTACACCAATGACGAACAAAACAGCAACTCGTCAATAGAAAATCGTGGATTTATTACCGATTATTTAGTTAATCCAGTAACTAACCTTTTTAGTGGGATTTATGCAGGTGGAACAAAAGTAAACAAGGTAATTATAAAGAATAGTGAACTAGTTGTAAGTGGTATTTGCCTTAAGATAAATTGCACAAACTTGATAAATATTACTAGAACACAGATATTGAATAATATGTCCTAATTATAGCATAGTTGTAACTTTTGCTAGATTTTTGTTTATAAGACAATTCCCTCAAATTTCTTTTTTTATTATAAAATATAATTAAAAACGAGCAGGAAAATCGTTTTCCTCTCTTCGAGCTCTTTTCAATGATATGTCACATGCAAAATGTTACTCGAGATTTGCCTTTCGGCAAGTTGCTGTTCTATTCGCTTAATGAATACACAGTGTATGTCTCAAGTGCGCGACCTTTCATTTGTTAACACTAAACATACCATGACGGGTCAAATGACCGATTTTGAACTTTTGCATTTAAATGCACGTATAATTTCATTGCGTTTGCACATTTGACTTCATGACTTTTTTTAAGTAATTAAAGTACAGTTAAAAACAATATTTTTTAACTTCCCGTAGGGTAAGTTATAGTAATCGTCCAAAAATCGAAATCAAAAATTTTTACATTTCTCGACGTTTTGAAGGTTTCTGAACATTTTGGCATACTTCAGAAAAAATGGATGTGTGTGTGTGTGTGTGTGTGTGTGTGTGTTTTGTATGTCCGCTTTTTTTCGTCCACGTTTTCGGGCGCACGGATCAACCGATTTGAATGGTTTAAAAAACATTCGATTCCTATTGATAGGGAGATGTGCTGATTAGTTTTTGGCAAAGGCAGGTCCAGCCGTTACGGAGATATGGAGCAAAGAGTGCAGAAAATAGAAAGCGAGTTTTTGAGGGAACGGATCAACCGATTTGAATGGTTTAAAAAACATTCGATTCCTATTGATAGGGAGATGTGCTGGTTAGTTTTTGGCAAAGGTAGGCCCAGCGGTTCCGGAAATACAGAGCTAAATGTTAAAAAAATGGCAGTTTTTGAGAGAACTAAGTGTCCGATTTAAATGACTTAAAGAACTTTCTGCTTGTTTCAACAAAATAATTGATATTGGAAAAAAAAATTTTTGTTTCTTTTTTTTTTTTCAAAAAATTTTTTTTGTAATTTTGGATTAAAAATTCAAAAAATCACCCAAGCTAAGCACAGTCTAAGCGCCACTCTGGTACAAATGTTTACCCAAGTGCGTTTAGACTGTTTATGTATTGGGGCACTTTTCCAATTTTGTGAAAATTATTGAAAAATGTGAAAATGCCGCCAAGCTAAGCACAGTATAAGTGAAAATGTCGCACAGAATTATTTGCAAATGCGTTTAGACTGTGACTATGCGGGAGCACTTTTTCAATTTTGTGTAAATTTGGCAACTATTTTTTTTTTTTTGAAATTTGATTCGAAATGAAATGACGATTGTTAATGTTCTCGAGATGATAAATTGATTTATTTATAATTACGTAGGGTAAGTTATAGTAATCGCACAAAAATCGAAAATGAAAATTTTTATATATCTTTACGTTTCAAAGGTTTCTGAATATATTGGCATACCTTAGAGAAAATTGATGTATGTGTGTGTATGTGTGTGTGTGTGCGTGCATTTTTGTGTGTTCAGATACAAAGTTTCGTCGACGATTTCGGGAACCGGGATGAAGCAATTTGAATAATTCAAAAAACATTCGATTCGTATTGATAAGGAGACGTGCTGATTAGTTTTTGTCAAAGGCAGGTCCGTTCCGAAGATATGGGACAAAAACGGTAACTCAGTTTTTAAGAGAACGGAGCGTCCGATTTGTATAATTCAAAAACATTTTACTTGCATTATCAAGATGAAGATTTGATCAAATTTTCATGAAAATAGGTCTAGCGGTTTCGGAGATCTAGTAAAAAAAATAAAAAAAAAATAACATTTGGCGGTCAACAATAATCATTAGACATTAGACATATGTACATCAAATTATCAGATATTTTATAGAGATTTTAACAATAAGTATACATTTTGTTAACATTCCTATGGGTTCCGTACCAATGCTTATGCGTTAGACAGCGACGCGGCGCTTACGCGCTTCGATATTTAGTCTCTATGCATTAAAGCAGTACGATTGCTTTGAAAAAAAGTTCAGAATTTCCAAAATATTTCAAAACAAATTTTTCAACAAAAAGTAAGTTTTTGTCAAAAATTTATATAGTTCCTCGAAAATCTATTTTTTTCAGAGTAAATTTCTTTCAAAAATGTTAATCTTTTCAAAAAAAATAATAATTTTTGGTACGGGAAGTTCCAGCAATTTGCCTTAAGGCACGATGCCATGCGCCCAACTAGTTCTTGTTTTGTTTTGTTTATTCTGAGTTATCCTTCTTGTATACCTATATCTACCACAATGGGTCATTTGACCCGGAGAGAATTTTTTGGTTTATGAGATTGTCGAGTCATATTCGTAGTCAGTAAGTTGCACATTCTTCTAAACACTATTGCGTAGAGTAGTTCAACGAAAATAGCTCAGAATAATTTCAAGAAAATATCAAAAATTTTAGATTGAAAATAGCTTTTTATTGTTAAAAAAAGTGACAGAAATTGAAAGTCTTGGAAAGTACTAATTACTTATATTTTATTTTGATAGCTATAGTAATACAGGTTATTTTTACCCGGAAAAATGTCGAAGCAAACAAGACATTACAAGTTCTTAGAAGATATAAATAATATTGGCGAAGAGTTTTCAGAAATTAGTGAAGATGAATTTTCTGAAAATGAAGATATACTGGTTGAAAATGAAATTGAGTTTGATTCAACAGATACCGACGATAAGAAAACAATGATAAACGTTTACCTGAAACTGTTTCATATTACAATAAAACCAAATTTGGTGTAGACATGACCGATCAAATGGCGAGAAAATTTACTACAAAATCGAAGTCTTGCGGATGGCCTCTCCAAGTTTTTTTTCAATATCCTTGATTTAGCTAGCATAAATGCCTGGATTTTGTACAAGCAAACGGCAGGAGAAAATATCTCGCGACAAGATTTTTTACTCAAGCTAGCAGAAGAACTTGGCGCCGATTTTCGAGAAGTCCATGAACAACCAAAACAAGAAAAAAATACCTAAATATCGATGCTTAAGTCTACTGCAGATGCTTATAAACGTATGAGATGTCAAATAGAATACTGTAAAAAAAATAAAACCAACAAAATTTGCTCTAAATGTAAAATATATGTTTGCGGAAAATGTACAATGATACGATTAACTATGAATTAAAAATTTTTATTTTTGCTTTTGTAATAGAAATGCTCAACATACTTTTTTGTTTAATTATAATAAATTTAATTTTTATTTTTATTTTCTTCCTAACATACATATTTCATACATTCAAGCATGAAACATAGAGTCGGGTCATTTGACCCGCTATGGTAGAAATAGGTATATACTAAGTCTTGGTATGATTAGTGTTAATTAAGCAAATGTAAATAATCGACTTAATCAATAAGAACTGATATTTAGCAAATTTTGGCACAAAATTGTGTCATTGATAACACAAATAACCTAAATTCATGCTTTAAACAAAAAGGAGACTGTACTACAGGCAAAGTCTTTGCTTTCTTTACAAAAATGAACTATTATCATATATAATAATCCTTGTCATATAATATAACTTATATTTTACAACAAATATAGAAATCGTTTTTTTTAAACTCAATCTGTGCGTTAATAACAAAAAACAACAGCAACTTGCCTCAAGGCAAATCTCTAACAACATTTTGCATGTGACATATCATTGAAAAGGGCTCGAAGAGAGGGATGAGAATTTAGTATTTGCTTTCATTAATACTTCATTACAAATTCAAAATATGAATTATTATTAAACTGAATTTGTGACTAGACTAAGCACATTTAGCATGCTAATATAATTCGAAAAGAGGATCACAAATTTATAATTGTTTTTATTTGACACGTCACACGTCACAACAGCAACTTGCCAGTAGGCAAATCTTGGACAACATTTTGCATGTGACATATCAATGAAAAGAGCTCGACAAGAGCAATACGAATCTAGTACTAGTTTTCATTTATACTTCATAACAAAATTATTATTTTTCTTAAGGCTAATGCCACTCACACCTAGTCCTTTTTTATTTTTTTTTAGGACAGCCAATTCGTTCAAACAACCACAACAACACGTCGTCCCTACATTTTGGCCTACAATCCCTTCTATTACAACTTGAACCATAATTACGACTTGTCTAAAAGTGATGAAAGTGATGAAGAAACTTCTTCTGATGAAGATGACGATGCTAATGCGAGTGAAGAGGAACAAGTCAGCGGAGAAGAGTCCTTCAGTCAGGAATCGGAAAGTCAATACGAAAGCAGTGTCGAAGTAACAGTAAGGGATATCCGTTTTTGTCATTCCCATAAGGTTGAGAAGAATAGCAAAAATTATATTAAATTGTCTGAATATGTTGTATATGGTATAAATATGTTGTAAATGTCTAAAAATATTGTAATAAGTCTAAAAAAAGTGAAGCTTTTGTAAGAAATATAAAAACATAGAACACAAAGTCTATTTCAAAAAAACAATTTGCGTCCCCTAAAAATGTACGATTACGAATATTCATATCAAAGTTGTTCAAAATTTTTCTTACGACAATCGTTTTATTTCAGCAACCACCCTTAAAAAGGCCGAATATCCCAACAAGACAACCAAATCGTCCAAATTTCAGCACGAGGCGTCCAAATTTTGGCCAAAACGATAAATATGACAATTTCAACACACATCGGCCTTCTGCAAGTTCTGACTTTGACACCATAAATTTAAGCACAAGTTTCAATCCGTACCAGCAAAAACCAAACAAGCACCAATACCACAATATAAATTACCACAACAGTCAAGAATCGGATTTCGAGTCCATACAAGACTTTCAAAATAATCGAAGGCCTCAAAATAGACCACAAAATTGGAACCATCAGAATAACGATTGGAGTCACCAAAGTTCTAATAACAAGCCGCAGAATTCTAGACCTCAAAATCCGAGGCCACAAAATCCAAGACCTCAAAATCCAACAACAAGTTCTAAGCCGCCAACAACATCTTCGGAAAGCAGTGAAGAACAAGATGACTCCAATATTTTTGAACAAATGGAAAGCATGGTCGAAACTGTGATTTCTGACTTTAGTGATGCATTTTTGACTAGAGAGGAAAATTTGGAAAATACCAAGAAAAACTTAACGCAAGCACAGAGAAAAGATGGTGTAAATATGCCCCAATCTAGAAAAAGACTCAGTGCAGTAAAAAATCCAATAAAACAGGGTTTAATAAGTGATTTGGAAACCCAAAATTTGACGCTGGTGAAACGCCAAACGGGCAAAATATCTGTGATGGATTCCAAAAGCAAAAACAAACTTACTAAAGGAAATTTAGAATTTAAATATGAAGCAGTATCACGTAAACCAGGCAAACCAAAATTTAAGACCAAGGGTGTACCAAAAACTAGAAAAACCAGAAGTACTTCTAGGCGTAGTCATAAGCGACAAATGCTCTTTGAAGGATTTTTTGGCGACTACGAAGACGACGACAATACCCAATTTACTGCAGAAACTGAAAACGCACCAGGTGAATAATTCCTAACCATAATTTAACTATTTTTATATTTAATTATAACAATTAATTTACCCAGGTTGGTTCGACACCATTTACGACTTCTCGAAATTGCTAGCGCCATCTTACAACGACCTGCTAATACCAAGATGGCTGTACGGATTGTTTTTCGATAAGGCAAAGGAAAATGGAGATAAGTTGACGCAAAATGTTGTTGCCAATAATAATAATAATAATAATAATAATAATGGAAATGTTGTTGATAACTTGATCGATGAAACAACTACTAAACCGTGGTACAGTACGATTTTTAAACCTGTGTCGGAGTATGTCTCGAGTGAGTATTAATATGGAGGGGATAGTATAGATGGTACCACGAGTATCGAATTTATCCAAATTTTATTTGAGACGAAAAAGTCTTGATAAAATTACGTTAAAACTAGCTGTAAGTGGAATTCTGTCTTAAGGCAATTAGGGCATCGTGCCTTAAGGCAAATTGCTGGAACTTCCCGTACCAAAAATTATTATTTTTTTTTAAAACGATTAACATTTTTGAAAAAAAATTACTTTGAAAAAATAAGATTTTTGAGAAACTATAAATTGTACAAAAAATTATTTTTTTTTGAAAAAAAAAAAATTTAAAAAAAAATTTTTTTTTTAAAAAAATTTGTTTTTTTTGAAAAAAAATTTTTTTTCTTTATTTTGACATATTGTGGAAGATCTGAACTTTTTTTTCAAAGCAATCGTACTGCTTTAACTACATAGGGACAAAATATAAAGCGCGTAAGCGCCGCGTCGCTGTCTAACGCATAAGCATTGGTACGGAACCGATAGGAATGTTAACAAAATGTATACTTATTGTTAAAATCTCTATAATGTCTGATAATTTGATGTGCATATGTCTAATGATCATTTTTGACCGCCAAATGGCTCATTTTTTTACTTTTTCCTCTATATCTCCGAAACCGCTGGACCTACCTTCATGAAAGTTGTATCGATTCTTCATCTTGTCAATACAAATAAAATATTTTTTGAATTATTAAAATCGGACGCTCCGTTCTCTTAAAAACTGAGTTACCGTTTTCGGAACTTTTTGCCCCGTATCTTCGGAACGGTCTGACCTGCCTTTGCCAAAAACTAATCAGCACGTCTCCTTATCAATACGGATCGAATGTTTTTTGAATTATTCAAATCGGTTGATCCGTGTTCCCGAAATCGTCGACGAAAATTTGTATCCGCACATACATACACACACATACATACATACACACACACATACACACACGCATACACACACACACACACACACACACACACACATACATCCATTTTTTCTAAGGTATGCCAAAATGTTCAGAAACCTCTGAAACGTAAAGATATATAAAAATTTTCATTTTCGATTTTTTTGCGATTACTATAACTTGCCCTACGGGAAGTTAAAAATATTGAATATTATTAATATAACTTTAAATAAATATTTAAGTACAAATGATCAAATTGCTTATCGATTTTAATAGATAAAATAGATAATAGATTAAATTAAATTTTGCATTCATACGATAAACAAATAAATATTGAATGAAGACATTTTCTTATTATTATTTTTAGATACGTTATCTGCAAATTACCAAGACGAATTTTCCAGCAACCCACCAGTAGACGAATTCATATTAAATCGCTATCGACCTCATAATTCCAAAGAAAAGCGAAAAACCTACGAAGGATATCAACTTTTGCAGGTTTTACCAAAAGGATTCTACGTGCTCGAAATCATGCTCGATTTGTACGATGCTTCGCAAGTCAGTAAAGCAATTTTTTTTATAATAAAAATAAACTTATCCTTTTTATTATTTTTCAGGAGACCAACATCCAGTGGTGGACTGGTAGACCCAAATTAAATAAAATTATAGACGTCCTGGTACCTCCTGAGTTGCTGAACAACTTCAAAATGCATCTGCAGCATCAAAATATAGAATTCGACATTAAAATTAGAGATATGCAGGTAATAATAAATGTAATTATTAAGCATGCAAGATTTTGCATGCGACAAAAGTCTCGAGGAAAAAAATACGAGTTTAATACTCACTTTTGTTTATATTTCATAACAAATCTAAATATCAATATTTATTAAATTTAACTTTTTGCTTAGAACAGCAACTTGCCGATAGGCAAATCTCAAATAACATCTTTCATAAGAAGAATACAAATTTCAAACTCACTTCAATTTATATTTTATAACAAAACTTTTAATTTAAAAATTTGTCTTATACGACCTTAGCATACACTTCAAGCTGAAAATCCAAGAATGTCAAAAAGGCACAAATCGTCACTAATGTACACCCAAGGTAAGATTACTTAATAATAACACATTTAAACCATATTTTTTAAAGAAAATATTTGTACTTTATACTTTCAGGACATCCCTTAACCTGGTACAGATATCACAGATATTTAGACATCGAAAAATATCTAAAATATCTTTCAGTTCGATATCCGAGTTTGATTAAAGTCGAAACAATTGGAAGAAGTTACGAGGGCAGACCTTTGCTAATAGCTAAAGTAATAAATTACTAGTAAATATGTAAATACACATAAATCTAATAAAATATTTGTTATTTATTCTAGATATCAAAACCTGCACAAAAACTGCACACTTCCCAAAAGTCGATTACAAATTCGAACAAAGAAAATCGTAACATTGACCCCACCGATATCGATACTGCCAATAATATCGACATCAGCATACAACAATCGAATTCTGATATATTGCGAAAGAACGATTTCGACAATAATATTCGACATAGTGCTGAAAATATCGATGAAGATAGAAAGGGATTGACGGAGGATGATAATAAATATTTCGATCAATTCGAACGCGATGTGTTCGATACTGACATTTTGCAGAGACAAAGAGATCAATATTTTAGAGATATGAGAAGCATAAATGAAGACAATGATAATGTAAGTGGTAATAGATAAGGCTATTTAATATTTTTGCCAAAAAAATCAATTTGCTAATTTTATGTTTTCTCAAAGAGTCGTTTTTGACGAGCTCTTCAGGCTAAATTGCGTGCACTAGAGTCTCAAAAATTAAGTATGTAGTATATAAGTATGTCTACTAAAATGCTATGTACTTGATTTGGCTACTGTTTTACCAACATTTTAAAATATGAACAAATTTAGTAATGAAGTACAGATTTAGAAGAGAGTAGATTTAAGAATGTTTTGAAGAGCTCTGCAAACCGCATTTTTCTTACCACAAGGGTGAAATTTGAGTATGTTACTATTCAAAATGTTTACTTCAATGATATATATTAAATTTATGAACTTTTTAACAAAATTTTGAGATGTTTTGAGAGACAATAACGCGGTTTACTCTAAAACTCATTTAAAAAAATATTAGGTGTACAACTTTGCTTCCGCCATTATTTTGGAGAACTTGTATTGCAAAAACGGCGGAAGCAGAGTTGTAAACGATGCACTAATCTATCATACAAGCCATAACTTTAAAACCATTTGTTTTATGTAAATCATATATTTGGCAAATTTGCGCAAAATTAATTAATCTACAAACGTTTGTAATGGTACATAACTCTAGAGCAACTCTGTATACTTTAAAATCGCAATTGAAGTATGTAAAATAAATAATCAGAGTATAAAGTATACTAGTTTCCAAACAAACTTCACTTTGTCAAAGATTTTATTCATACATTGTGCATGAAAATCTTGCATTGGAATTTAGTATAGCGCTTTAATTTTTGCGTGCATTAATTTTACTTCAGTTCGATTGTAGCAGCCGAGCGATTCACATCGAATAAATAAATCGTAAATAATTGCATAATGTCTTCCGAGTCGGATGGTCAGTGCGGCCGACCACCTGACCCAAACCTTTTTACCTGCCGCTCTGCGATTGGAGAGATAACAGCAGATTCAAAGAACACTTGTTTAAATAGATCGAGTGACATGGATTTTTGTGATACTGAAAGTGTAATTAGTGTAGAAAATGAATCAGTTAGTAGTTGTGATTTGAACATTAAGAATAGTGTTAATGTTAATTATAAATATAATATCAACGATGTAAGTGCAGATAGTAATAAAAGGGAAACGTTAGAACAAAAGGAAAACAAAGGGGAAAACAGTAATTTAGCGTCAAATAATAGTGATACAACAATGGAAATAACAAAAGATCTAATAAGTGATAACAATATAAACGATCAAAATAAATCAGATGAAAGAGTTAATCCATTAAATAATTTGATACGTTTCGAAGGTTGCGATATGGGCCCTTACACTATATTTGTTGAATCCAAGGACAAAAATATAGGCCGACTACACCCGATGGCCTTGGGAAAAATCATACATAATGCAGGGGCATATTTCAAATTTGGTTTGACAGAAGTTTCGGTTATAGGAAAAAATAAAGTAAAGATGGAATTTAAAAGCGCCAGGGTGGCGAACAAAATTCTAGATGACAAAATTTTAGAAAAAAATAATCTGAAGGCATACATCCCAAAATACATACTTGCAAGGCATGGCATAATATTTGATGTGGATGCGAATCTCTCAGAACAAGAAATTATAAACGCCATTGAAACAGACATTCCGGTTATAGACGTGGTATGTTTAAGACCGAAAAATAATAATACAATAAAATACTCATCACAATGTGTCAAATTAACGTTTAGGGGCACAAGTTTACCGAATAAGGTAGCTATACATTCGGTAAAATGTGAGGTTCGACCGTTTGTACAGAAAGTGGTCCAATGCTACAAATGCTGTCGGTTCAATCACGTTAAGGACCAATGTAGAGGAAAAGAGAGATGTATGAAATGTTCCGGAGAACATAATGCGAAAATATGTATAGCATCCAAATTTCTATGTGCGTTGTGCAATGGGGATCACCCTGCAAATGATAAAGAATGCACGGTATTTATTAAAAATAAAAAAATTAAAGAAATTATGGCTTGGCAGAATCTAGCATACCATGAAGCCAGAAATATATTATATAAAGACAGCTATGCAAACAAGTCAAAAGCCGGATTCAGTTTCACGGGCAAAGATAAAGAATTTCCAGGTTTGTATGCAAAACCTGCATCTAGTACAGACAGCAAGATAACTAAAAATAGGTTCGACGCCCTTTCTGATTTAGAGGAGGAGGAGCAACCGGAATTTTTAAATCCGACAACCTTTCATAAACCTAAAAGAGCGACTTACAAAATTACCAAAAGCAATACTCCATTCAATTCTGGATCCTCAATAAAAAAACAGTCAGTGAAGGAACCTGTATCAAATAGAAATAACAAAACCGAATTTAACCTCAACCCAAGAAAAAGGTTAAAACCGAGCGTGGAACGTGAATCTGCAATAGTCGAAAATAATAGCAATGTTCAACAAGATGGTTCATTAAATTTCTTAAACGAATTCATTGAAAAAATTAAACATATATACATTCCTAGTAGCGCTGAACATTATAACCTGTTGTCAGAAATACTAAACAAAATGATGAGGTCCAAAGTTGGACCCGACAAACAAGTTTGATTTGGCTGTGAGCACAGTATATTACGTATGGAAGCTTAAAATTATTTAGTGATAATAACTTAAAAATAATAATAATAATAATAATAATAATGCTAAAAATTATTCAAATCAATATCAGATCTGTTTTTTCAAATAAGCTGCATCTAGAATCCTATTTAAACACCAACCATATAGATATCGTAATATTATCTGAAACATGGCTCAAAGATAATAATAGATTTCAGATATCTGGATACGCCTTTATATCAAAGAATAGGGAAGATGGTTATGGAGGAGTTGGAATACTTATCCACCGAAGATACCAATTTCAGACGTTAAATTTAAACAGTTTTATTACCAATAAAATTCAGATTTGTGGAATTAAGCTGGCCATACATAACATAACACTTAATATTGTGGCGATTTATTGTGCCCCCGGGCACAAGACAGGAACGGAATATTGGGTGTCGCTATTCCAGGAACTAAATCAACCGTTAATACTAGCAGGGGACTGTAATGCTCACCACATAAGTTTTGGAGGGTTAAAAAACAATAATGCAGGCATAAATCTTAGTGAAGCCATAAACTCAGAGGGTTTATGTCTTATGAATGACGGAACACCTACAATGATAAGAAGACACGATAGGAATCCTTCCGCGGTAGACTTAACAATATGCAGCCCATCAGTGATGATTAGGGCTGAATGGAGTGTATTAAATGAAACTCTAGGGTCTGATCATTTAGCAATTAGTATTAATGTTAAATTAGGCAATGATAATAAGTTTAAATACAATCATAGTCCAGTAAACAGATATCGGTGGAAAATTAAAGATGCAGATTGGTCAGGTTATGCGCAAACTGTAGACAGAATGTTGTCGAATACTAATCTCAACTCTAATCCGATGATTTCCTATTCCAAGTTTATTGAATGCATTAATAATGCAGCACTAATGAATATTCCAAAAACAAATCCGTATTTGGGTACGAAATATAGAAATAAATCAAATCCTTGGTGGGACGAGGAGTGCAACAAAGTGAAGAAAATAAAATCGGAAGCAATTAAGAAATACAAAGAAATACCAAACATAGACAATTATATAAAATACAAGCGAGCGGTAGCTAAGTGTCGATTTGTATTTAAAAAGAAAAAATACGATAAATGGACAGAGTTTTGTAACTCTTTCTCCAGAGACATGTCTTCACAACAAATCTGGCACCATATAAAGGTCATGAAAAATGGAGCCACTCGAACCAATGCATTTCCTAATAACTTAGCTGATCAGTTTCTTAACTCACTTACTCCGGATACGGTAATTAATGACGTCAACATACAGGACATGGAAAAAAATGACGAATTAGAAGGTCCCTTTACCATTGATGAATTACATTTGGCACTAAAAAGGAATAGTAATACTGCGCCGGGTAATGACAATATACATTACCCCATGCTAAGTAACCTATCAGATAAGGGAAAAAAATTCTACTGAAGGTCTTCAACGACATCTGGACTAAAGAGATTGCTGTAAAAGACTGGAGGACATATATCACAATACCAGTTCTAAAGCCTAATAAGGATGCAACAAAAATAGAATCATATCGGCCGATTTCTCTAGCGTCATGTATGTCCAAAACATTCGAACGCTTAATGAAAAGAAGAATCGAGTGGTGGCTCGAGAATAAGAAGAAATTGCCAAGTTACATGCAAGGTTTCAGAAACAAAAGAGGCACGTATGATGTTCTAACTAGTTTCGTCTATGAAATTCACAACAACCTGGCCAAGAAAAATTGTGTATTGACTATCAACTTGGATTTGGAGAACGCATACAACAGGGTTCAAATACCGATTTTAATAAACATTCTATATGAATTAAAACTCCCTAAGAGATTTATTGTTCACATTTATCACTTATTGAAAGATCGAAAATTAGTCCTCAGATGTAAAGATACACATTATGGGCCACGGTATATGTCGGAAGGCTTACCTCAGGGTTCTGTCCTTAGTCCCTTGTTGTTCAACGTATACACGGCACACCTTCAAAATGAGATTGGCCAGGACGCTCGGATCATGCAATATGCAGATGATCTAATATTATCACATAGTGGAGTGTCATTAAATGATGTGATCAAAAAAATGGATCAGACCATGACGTCATTTGGAAAATGGACCACATCACTGGGATTTTCAATCTCCGAGAATAAAAGTGCAGTATCGTTTTTCACCAGACAAAGGAATTCTATTGCGATGGAGTCAATAAAATTAGGTAGATACACCTTAAAAATACAAACTACCACAAAATGTCTGGGTTTGACTATAGATAACAAATTACGATGGGGTCCACATTTGGAAAATCTGTCAAGAAAATGTGAAGATGCATTAAATATCTTGAGAGTATTAAATCACATGATGTATGGCGCTGACGTGAAGGTTGCAATCAGGATATATAAACAGCTTATATTATCTAAACTTGATTATGGCTGCTTCATTTATGGGGATGCAAGTAAAAATCTACTACGCAAACTGGATACCCTGCAAAATAAAGCTATAAGGTATTGCCTGGGAGTTTTGCGTTCAACGCCCATTAACGCCTTACATGTGGAAGCACACATAATGCCTCTGCATTTGAGGAGGAAACTGTTAGCAACGAAATTCGTTATTGACAGAATAAGGTCCAACAACGTAGAGGTGATACAAAAAATTAGTAGTGCTAACAACTGTCAGAACAGACAATATTGGCAGAATAAGAAGAAACCTATACTTATGTCAGTGATCTCAGAAACTGAATACAAATGCAAGCCATTAGAAGAACAAAACAAAGCAACAAAATTCTACTTCAACTATGAAATCACGACTACAAACCTTCAAAATATCATACAGACGGAATTTTGTAATATATATAGCAGTCCAATTGATTGGGGGTATAGATTAGAAATTGAAGATAAAATTAAAAACACGTTTCCGGACTTCGAGGTTTTCTTCACAGATGGTTCAAAAGGTCCTGAGGGCGTAGGTGCTTGCATCTATCATCAGAACACTAACTTATATACTAAATATAAGTTAGATATAAATGCGTCGATTTATACAGCTGAAATGTACGCCATAAACAAATGTATTCGGAACATCGCCTCACTTAACTTGGAGAAAGCCGTTGTATTCAGTGATAGCCGATCATCTTTAGAGAGCCTGCTATCTATAGGCAGGGACCCACGTTTTTTAGTGTTAGATACTCTTAATCATATACATAACATACTCTCGAAAAGAAAATCCGTTTACTTAATTTGGATCAAGAGTCATATTGGAGTAACAGGGAATGAAGCTGCTGACAAAGGAGCAAAAGATGCAATAAACACGGGTATAATCGTAGAAGATGGAATATCCCACCAAGATATCAAAAACCTATTTAAGGCAAAGATATACAAGGAGTGGCAATTGGAATTCCAAGAGTCAAGTCGTGAAAAAGGACAGTTTTATGCAGCCATACAAGAACAAATTCCTGTCAGACCATGGTTTGACAAATTTACGAGGAGTCGTCATTTTTACTGCATTTTTAATCGTCTGAGAACCAATCACACCTTTACGCCTTTCCACTTGAATAGGATCGGAATTAACATCAATCCGTATTGTCATTGTCTTGGCGAAGCAAATAATGCAGATGCCAATCACCTAATTATGGAGTGTAGACATATGGAGGAAAAAAGAGAAAAACTATGGAATAAATTAACAAAACTGAGGATCCCACTTCCCACAAACCTGAGACTGATGTTGGCAGACACTGTAACTTATGATGCTATATACGAGTATATATGTGAAACTAGATTAATGGTATAGAGATTCAACATGTGTAATTAAAATTAGGTGTATATGTATATTGATGTGTCTTTGTGTATGTATATGCGTGTGTATGTATATATATGTATATGTATGTGTATATATATATATATATAGGTGTGTGAATGAGTATGTATGCATGTGGATTTATATATATATGTATAATAGTCTTAATTTTTGTAGATGTGAAATTCTGTAGACAATGGCCAATGTACAAGCTTACAAAGCCAATAAAAAATAAATAAAAAAAAAAAAATTTTACTTCATCTCTGATATCTTGTAAACCATTCGATCAATATGAATGATGCATTCGGTAAATTTATACAGGATTAATTAATCTACAATATTTTTTAATATCGCTCAACCCTACCATCTTAATAACCCTATACCTTAAAATCGTATCTTACTTAATCTCAGAGCATTAATTGTGCATTCACTTCTGCGTTTTTGATGAACTCCTCAGGACAAAGTGTTTGATTTAAAAAGTTGCAAATAGAGAATATATTATATGAGTATGTGTACTAAAATTCTATGTACCTAATTTAAAAACTTTGTTAACAAAAATTTCAAATACAGATAGATTTATAAGCAAGGACATAAAACTTTCTTAGAAAAAATATTCTATGCGTCGTTTTTGACGAGCTCTTCAGGCTCGAACTGCAGTATTGCAAATTGAGATTGTACACAAATATGTCTATAAAAATATTATGTACTTAATTCACCAAGTTTTCTCACAAAATGGTGCTATTTAGATAAATTTAACAATTTTTGTCTATTTTTCAGCTTCTAAGAATGCAACGAATTCCAACAAAATACAGTTATATGCCGAGTAAATATTATAGGCCTAAGAAAAAGGTGCAAAAACCTGGAATACTAATCCTAGCCAATATTCATGGAAACGAATGGATTTCCAATTCGGTTGCTTTGTGGTTTATCAAATCTTTGGTGGAAGGACATGTCGAAAATGGTAAGATAACCAATACTTCCATGTTTCAAGTTTTTCTGAATCGTTTGTCACCGAAATAAGAAAAACTAGTCCATTTTAAATTCAATCAGTGATGTTATTTTTATATTAAAAGACATTCTGGTTTTAGGAACTGACAATCCAATTTTTCCTGTCAGTAGAGCTCTATTTTATTCTAGATTTGATATTGATATTAGTCGTGTTCTTATTTTACTTATTACATCTGAATTTGCTCATAAAACTAATGAAATACATTTGTACTAAAAATCTTTACATAACGCTTACCATGCGTACCCGAGCCTAAGTAAAAATGTATGAAAAAGCATCGAGTTAGGTGCGGACGACATGGCAAGCACTCGTGATTTTTTTTTAGAATTCAATTGATTAAGTTGATTATTTACTAACAAGGAGAACCCGCGCATTGCTCGTCTGGGATTTTGATGAAATTTGGCACAATGGTAGATTTCATGCCCAAACTGACTCTGGTAAAATATTAGAGGCCTATGAAAAGCGGTTTAATTATAAAAATTAATTAAAGTTTGCATTTAAGCAGCGCACTGTACACCATCGGTACACATAGCATGGAGCGTTCTTTCTTATCAGCGCGAGATTGTCCGAGTGGTAACATCGGCGAATTGTAATTTTTGCGTCTATGGTCGAGAGTTCGAATCCGACTTAAGGTTTTTATTTTTTTTTTTTTTACTATTTTCATTTCATATTTATAACTGCATGAGTTAATAAAATTAAAATTAATTCAAATTTTAAATTGATTTTATATTTTTCATTAAATTCTATAATAAAGTCCCCTTTTACGTGTATATAAATTTGATGTGATACCAGAAAAATTGATGTAAAACATTATAATTTCATATTAATAACAACAATAATTAGAGTGAAAAAAAATATAATTTCTTTGCATATAAACGCTAATATAAGTTCTACAATTGACTGGATGATACTTAACAATACAACAAACAAAAAAATAAATTTTTCAGTGAGGACATTTCAAAAATTTAGGCAGTGTTGCATAAAGATTTTGCACTAGCGATGGTTTCTTAAAAAATTCTAATACTTGCCAATATGCTTGCAAACCAATCGTATTGGATCATCTTTTGAAAAATATACACAGATAACTGATGATTAATCAGAGAATGTATCTCGAATGTTTTTTTCTTTTTAGTTAATTGTTTTTCTTGTTGTCTGATTTGACAACAATTTTCTATTTTCTAAATAAACAACTTTACCTGTGTGGAGAAATAAGCTGCGAGCTATTTTTATGTTTATCTGGTTTTTGCGATAAGTATCATCCAGTCAATTGTAGAACTTATATTAGCGTTTATATGCAAAGAAATTATATTTTTTTTCACTCTAATTATTGTTGTTATTAATATGAAATTATAATGTTTTACATCAATTTTTCTGGTATCACATCAAATTTATATACACGTAAAAGGGGACTTTATTATAGAATTAATGAAAATATAAAATCAATTTAAAATTTGAATTAATTTTATTTTATTAACTCATGCAGTTATAAATATGAAATGAAAATAGTAAAAAAAAAATAAAAACCTTAAGTCGGATTCGAACTCTCGACCATAGACGCAAAAATTACAATTCGCCGATGTTACCACTCGGACAATCTCCCGCTGATAAGAAAGAACGCTCCATGCTATGTGTACCGATGGTGTACAGTGCGCTGCTTAAATGCAAACTTTAATTAATTTTTATAATTAAACCGCTTTTCATAGGCCTCTAATATTTTACCAGAGTCAGTTTGGGCATGAAATCTA
The DNA here is from genome assembly GCF_003426905.1 of Ctenocephalides felis. NCBI lineage: Eukaryota > Metazoa > Arthropoda > Insecta > Siphonaptera > Pulicidae > Ctenocephalides > Ctenocephalides felis. Next base: position 18,662 of record NW_020539668.1, read on the forward strand.
CCATTGTGCCAAATTTCATCAAAATCCCAGACGAGCAATGCGCGGGTTCTCCTTGTAAGTTTATGCAACTTGCCTTGTGAGAATAACACTGACACCTAGTATTATTAAAAATTATTTTTTTAGGGATTCCAAGAGACATGGACATGTTAGAAAAATGCGACTGGTACATAATGCCAGTGGTGGTAAATCCTGATGGTTACGAATATTCGCATTCCAAAGACAGATTTTGGACAAAATCCAAATCTTTGTACAACATAAATGACGATAAGAGTTCCAGTTGGAATTTGGAAAAGCTAATCGGATGGTAAGAATAAGCACTAGACTGTATTTAAAGATTCTCAGTTAATATTTATTTTATTTATAGGATTTTTATCCGTGGTTAAAACAATCACCGGAGAAATCTTCGACGGAAAAATGCATCGGAGTCGATTTGGAGCATAATTTTGGGTTGAACATTGAAGGAACAAATAGGTACGCAAATAAATTTAAAATAAGTATTAAATTAGTTACGTCATTAAATTATTTACAATCTTTTCTTAAGTTAAAACTTTATAAAATAATTATTTCAAGATTATGTTAAATGCAACAAAATAGAAATATATAAGAAAAATATGTTAATTTTAAATGTATTGTGGTAGTATTAATTCTATTTATTTATTAAGTATGTTTTACATTTCAGATGTTCAGATACATATAGTGGACCAAATATTTTTTCTGAACCAGAATCAAAGGCCATCGCACAATTTATGGCCAAACGTAAAAACAAGATCAAGGTAAATATAAAAAAAATTATTTTTCAATTTTTGTGGTAATTATTTTCCTAAATTAAGATGTCGACATTTAAAATTCTATCATCACGACATTAAAAGTTGCTAAATATCAATTATTATTAAACTAAATTTGTCGCTTAAAATAGCAACTTGCCTAAAGGCAAATCTTTAAGCAAATTTTGCATGTGACATATTAATGAAAAGAGCTCAAAGAGAGGAATACGAAATTAGTATTTACTTTATTTATAATTTATAACAAATTTAAAAATCAATTATTAAACTGATTATACGGCTAAATTCAATTACAGGACCGCAACTTGCCTTTAGGCAAATCTCGAACAACATTTTGTATGTGACATATTAATGAAAAGGGCTCGAAAAGAGTAATACGATTTTAGTAATGTTTTTATTTACATTTTATTGTAATAAATTTAAATATCAAACTGAATTTGTTGCTAAGAATGGCAACTTGCCTCAAGGCAAATCTAGAACAACATTTTGCATGTGACATATCATTGAAAAGGGCTCGAAGAAAGGAATACGAATTTGTATTTACTTTTATTTATAATTCATAATGAATTTAAAAAAACAATTATTAAACTGATTATAGGGCCAAATACAATGATATGACAGCAACTTGCCTTTAGGCAAATCTCGAGCAACATTTTTCATGTGACATATCAATGAATAGAGTTTGAAGAGAGGAATACAAATTTGGTACTCGATTTTATTATATTTTATGACAAAAAGTTTAATTTCAAAAACATTTTATTTAATTCTAGCAAAATTTACGCGGAGCAATTTTAACAACAATGTTTTTTCTTTCTAGATTTTTATATCCCTAAGGGCCTACGGCCAAACCTGGGCCACATTCGACAAAAATCAAGGAAATTCGAACAACCAATTCGGATTCGAGTCCAATTTGAATTCGGACGCGATGAGGTTAGCCGGAATTGCTCTAAGGGGTGTCGAACAAGTCCAAGACACAAAATATAAGAGCGAATTAATACATTCGAGAGGTAAAAAATAATAATCAAAATTTGAAGTAAAACTTCTTAGGCTATTTTCTCTCTGTAGCAATTTCACTTAACAGTCTCTTTTTATTCCATCACTTTTAATCTATCCCTATCTTCAGAATTGTATCATTAAGTTTTATTATTTTTTAAGTTTATGATGAATTATTTACTTATTAATTTTATTACAGGTTCATCATTGGAGTACGCCAGTGACATTTTATCCATACCGTATGTTTACCAGATAAATTTAGCAGATGGTTACCACCAAAATGGGTACCTGTTACCTTCGCAAAAAAATAAATCGACGAGCATTGAAATTTGGCAAGGGGTTAAAGCTCTGGCCAAAAATTATAGATTTAAAAATTATATAATTATAAATAATTTAAGTAAATACTAAGTAGTATTATTTATCTATTAATTAAGGGTAATATTCATCTATAAGATAGTTTTAATATAATGAGTTATTTAAAAGAGACTCATAAGATTTGTTAAATGAATATATAATATTGTATTACATTTACAATAAATGTAATGTAATAAATTATACTGTCATTTTAAAAATTTGGTGTTAACAAAATGAAGTGTTAGTATTTAAGAAAATAATGTGCAACTCATAATTAAATAGAGCTCGAAAAGAAGAATGCGTTTAAAGAACTTGCTTTAATTAACATTTCATTTAAGAATTTTTAAATAAAAAATTTGCCTTATACTATATTGTAACGCCATGATTCTATTCTGTAACATAAATTAAATGCATCATTTAGTAAGATTTAAATCTTACTATCACTAAGTTTAATTAATTTTTCGACTGTATCATTGAAGGACGTTTCAACTATATCTTTCCAAACGAATTGATGTCTACCACTGTAAATCTTCTCCCATATCCATATCTTTAGAAATCAAAGCCGGCGGAATTTTCATTTGAAATTCATGAACCGAATGATTTAATATAATTGTAGGTACGTCGTCGCCGTAGAGGTAGAGGTAAAGTAATTTAATATAATACATATAATATATAATACCCATATACACACTACTAATACGACTCACACTACCGTTTTATCATCCCGGTTTGACGTTTGTTTGAAATTCGGGAAATTCCCCGTAAAGGTAGAGAAATCCAAATGCAGAGCAATCTTCTGTGATTAATTAAACTATACGTAAGACATGTTATTCACAAACGAATGAATAAATGAATGAATGAATGCGTTAGATTCGTATTATATTATATTAGATTGAAATGTGGCTTATGTGTGCGATATGAGGAATTTTCGCCATTTCAATTCAGTCGTCAAAGGATCACATTTGGAAATGGATTTTCTCTTAAGTATTGTAAAGTCATCAGAAATATTTAAAACATTCCTGGTTTTTAAGCATATTGTTATAATTTGTCAAAAGCGATTCATTGTTCGAAATTTGCCTATCGACAAGTTGCTCTTTACCCATCTAATATAGCCAGCAATTTTCAAAATTGTGAAAAAAAATTTTCAAATTGAATTTAAAAAAAAAATTATCACAAGCTATGTTAACTTTCTAAAAACCCTAGTAACAACTTTGAAAAATGTTTATGAATGTTAATTTCTTTGCTGACTATAAAAGAACTCTACTTACGAGCAATATTATTTTTACAGATTCGAAAATAGAAGAAAATATATTTTATATAAAAAAATAATATGAAACTCTACTGACAAGCAAAAGGAGTCTTCTGACCAGCAATTATATTTTTAAGATTGTAAATTCCAAGAAAAATTATTATAACGAGCAAACTCATTTATACAAATTACAAAATGTAATATAATAGACTTTTATTTTCAAAAAGGTCTCTACTGACATAGAAAAGGACTCTACTGACAAACAAAATTATTTTTACGAATAGTAAAACCGAAGAGAATGATATTCTCTTTAATAAAAAAAACGACCGATAGCTCCTAGGATACTAAAATAAAATATTCTAGTTGTAAATGGCATATAGCCTTAAGCAAGTTAATCGCTTTATCAATAATAACATTATCAAACCACACACACACACACACACACACACACACACGATATATATATTATATATATATATATATATATATATATATATATATATATATATAACGACTAAGATTAAGTTTAACTTAAACCTGTGAACTTTGTTTCAAATTCCGATCATCCGGCACTGTCTTAAATAGCTGATTGTGTCGAATATCATTGATTTCGTCTAACTCTAATCTAATATGTTACCTTCATCTCATCTCATCTCATCTCATCTCATCTCATCTCATCTCATCTCATCTCAT
>NW_020539669.1:0-24224 GCF_003426905.1 Ctenocephalides felis
TTGGCACTTGCTCGTGTCTGATATTAGACTTGATCATATCGCAGTGCCTCCCCATCCGCGTGAGTTTGTCGGTCTGTCGTTTCCTGTATACTTTGTATTGTTGACGTAAAGTCTGTCCGTAGGTTTCAGGTGTGTTTTGTTAATTAGCACAATGTCCAAGTCATATTTTGTTATGTCGTTTCAGTTCGTTTACGTTGTTTTGAGTCCGTTGGAGTTGAAGTAAATTATGTGTATGGTGCGCGTTGATTTGGGGCATGTCGTTAAAAAGTTAAGTATGGTTGTATATTTGTCATTGTAAGTTATATGGTGTTCAATGTCTTTGTCAGTTATAAAGCTCACTGAAAATTTGTCTTACCACATGGGATCCGCGAATAACTTCCTGATCTCACCCATAACAGTAAAAAGTCCCCTGGTTGTACTCAGGTCTGGATCGGACTGGTGGTGGTAGGCTGGATTCTGTGTGATGATGCGGCCGGATCGGTTCTGGTGCTGGCTGGATCTTGGCGATGGATATGGGAGGCCGGTTGTGTACGTTGTGTATGATGGTACCGGGAGTTCAGGAAACGTAGACTGTTGTTATGGCCATCGTTGGTGGGTTTTAAAGCTGACGAGAAGTCTCCTCGTCAGCGGCGCAGGTGTTGGCGCTGGCCTGTATGTTGGTGTCTCTTTTGCGCATCTTTAATCCTTTTTGCTCTATAGTTAATTAGAGCTGGGCATTGTGAGTAGTTAGCCGGGTGGTTTTCTTGGCAGTTCACGCACTTCAGTTCTTCCTTGGTGGCTTCGTGCACACTCCCGGTGGGTGCACGTTCGTGCATTTTATGCATCTATAGCGCATGTCGCACGTGTACGAGGTATGGCCAAAGTTTAGACACTTGTGGCACTGTATCGTCTTGTTGAGTGGCCTGTAACTTTCCTATTTGAATATATGCCCTTCTATATTATTTGTTTTTTCAGTGGTCCTCTCTTGTTCCTTATTTAGAAGGACAATATATATAGGGAGTTGGCGCTGACTGCCGTCCGATTCCTTCTTCTTAATTTGGACCACCTGCTTTACCTTGATTCCCTTGGCTTTCAGCTCTTCGAGGACCACCGTTTCAGTCATGTCTGGATTTAGGCCAGTTATAGTAATTTTCTTAGGTATGTCATGCTGCATAGTATAAGTGTAGAATTGTAAATCACAATCCCTCAATATGCTTTTTAATTTTCGTGATCTGCAATCGTATCGGCGAAAATTTTGTGTAATTGTGGTTTAAATATTGGGTCCTGAATATTATTTTCGTCGTATCTTTGATATATTTTATCACTTTAATCCAGCTGGCCTTTGACGATAATAGGTGTAATCTTTGGCTCTGGTACGGTGGTATTCTTGGGTGCTAAATGCCCCGTTCTCGATGTAGATGGCTTCTGAGTGTTAGTGTTCTGGTTTCCTATCACATTGTTTGCGTTGTTTTGCCTTAACCCGCTTCTTGCGTTTTACTATCCGGTACTCGTCTATCTCCCGATCCGTGTCCATTTCACTGCGGTCCGATAACGCCTGGTACTTATTTATTACATTATTGATCTTAATATATACAGTGAATATTATGAATATAGCGAGATGTGTGACAAATCGTGTGGTAAAAAAAGAGGAAAGAAAACTTTTCTCCAAAAAAAAAAGACCACAAAGCAATATTTATAATAATAGTTAATTATACAAATAAAAAGAAAAACAAAATAAAAGATTTATTCACATTCAAGTATCAATTGCCACTATGGGTCGATCAGTATATATTTTGGCATGGCGTGATTGCCATACCAAATATCGTCTCTTGTGTATTGGCCGAGGCCCGCGATGTTAATATTAGGATGATCCCCACATTTTAGATAAAAATTCTCTGTGAGCTTTTTTATATAGTCTAGTATTGTCGGGACGTCAGTCTGTTTGTGTATGTATTTTGAAGAGTAGTAATGTCTAGTCAGTGGGTCTCTTATTTTGTCAAGTACTATCTTAGTGTCTTATTTTGCAATGTCTGTAGTTTCCGTAAGTTAGTCTTAGTTGTCGCGTTCCATGCCGGAGAGGCGTATGTCAGTAACGGTCTTATTAGTGTCAAGTAAAGTGTTCGCTTGTTCTTCACGCTTAGCGGGCTGTTGTGGTTCAAGAGAGGTCTCAGTAGATTTAACATCCCGTAAGCCTGTCCAATTTTCGTATTAATATGTTTTGTGAAGCTGAGTCTATGGTCCAGGGTCACACCAAGATATTTGACATCCTTAGACCACTCAACTTCACAATCCAATACTTTAATTTTGTCCAAGTCAGTCAGTCTAGTCGTGGCATTTCGGCTCTTTGTAAATAAAATTGCCTCCGTCTTCTGCGGATTGATTCTGATCTGCCATTTGTCAGTATATTCGGTCAGCTTGTCTATGTGTGTCTGTATCTTTGTAGTCAGTAGCGTCGGTGATCGTGATGATTTGTATATGGCAGTGTCGTCAGCAAACGTCAGTAACGTTGTGTCGGCGTCAGTGGGTATGTCGTGAATGTAGACGTTAAACAGTGACGGTCCCAGGATCGAGCCCCGCGGTACTCCCCGTCACTTGTTTAACCGTCGAAAGTCCGTTGTCTACTTGTACGGTAAAGTTACGGTCTGAGAGGTATGAGTGTAATGTTCTTGTAATGTATGGTGGAAAGTTCAGTTGTATAAGTTTATGTATAAGTCCGTCCATCCAGATGGTGTCAAACGCCTTCTCAAGTCGAGTAACACCAATCCGGTATGGTTTCGTCTGTTAAAATTGAGAACTGTATTTTCTATGAGTTTTGTCAGTGGGTGTAGTGTGCAGTGTCGTTCTTTAAAACTGTATTGTGTGTCAGGTATGATTTTGTTGTGTCTTATGTGTTTGTTCAGTCTTTTGAGCAGTACCTTTTCGGCTACCTTACTCATTGTGTTGAGGAGGCTGATCGGTCTGTAGTTCTGTGGTATGTCTGGCTGTTTCCTTGGCTTCTCTATTGGAAATATGGTGGAGGTTTTCCAAGAAGCGGGAAAGCAGCCTTTTGTCATTAGTCTATTTATTATGCGCGTAAGTAAAATGTAGGCGTTCGTCGGCAGTTGTTTAGGTGTTATGTTTTGTAGTCCGTCCGGTCCTGGTGCTTTCCTGTTCGGTAATTTTTTAACTATTGTCTTCATTTCGGAAACTGTGGCAGTGTTATGGGTTCGGATGTTACGTGTAGATTTTTGTCAATGCCAAATCGATTGTGCTGTGATGGTGTGTCTGTACGGTGGCATATCTGATCGGCGTGTCAGGAAAGTGTAGTTGTGCGTCTGTGGTGTTGTGTTCGGTCAGGAATTCGTAAAGTCTGTTTCCGTTCGCGTTGTTGAAGTTACAGTTCCAAGTTGTGTGTTGTGCGTTAAAGTCTCCTGCCATAAGAACAATCTATTCGAGTCCAGTAGTCTTTGTAAGTCCGTGTGTTCTAGTCTGCTTGCCGGGATGTAAATCGATATTATGGTTACTTTTTGACCTCTCTTGTATACATTAATAGCTGTTATTTCAGAACCGCCCGCTGTCAGGTTTGGCACTTGCTCGTGTCTGATGTTAGACTTAATCAAAATCGCAGTGCCGCCCCATCCGCGTGCGTCCGTCTGTCTGTCGTTTCTGTAAACTTTGTAATTGTTGATATAGAGTCTGTCCGTAGGTTTTAAGTGTGTCTCGTTAATCAGTACTATGTCCAAGTCATAATTTGTTATTATCTGTCTCAGTTCGTCTACGTTGTTTTTAAGTCCGTTAGAGTTAAAGTGCATTATGTGTTAGTCGCGCGTTTGGTTTATGGAGATGCTGTTAAAAAGTTAAGTATTGTAATGTATTTTTCGTTATATGTCATGTTGGTGTTTAGTGATTTTGTCAGTTTATAAAGCTCACTGAAAAATTTTTTTACCTGGGGATTAGCAAACAGAATCCTGATCTCGTCCATAGCAGCAAAAAGTCCCTCTGGTGTACTGAAATCTGGATCGGACTGGCTGCAGGCAGGCCGGATCGGTGATGTTGATGGTGTAGGCTCAACCGGTAAAGATGAGGACTGGATCATATTTCGAAATGATGACCTTGGAACTGGGAGTTGAGAAAACGCTGATTTTGCATTTGGGCCAACATTGGTGTTATTTAAAGCTGACGAAAAGCTCCTCGTCAGCGGCACTGGTGTTGGTGCTGGCCTGTATATTTTTCTTCTCCTGAGAGCATCACTTTTCTTTTTCTCCTTGTAGTTGAGAAGCGCACTGCACTTGAGTAGTTTACCGGGTGTTCGTTGCCACAGTTCACACACATCATCGGTGCATCAGTTGGCAGTTTCTGGCACGCACCTGGTGCGTGCACATTAAGGCACTTTATACACCTGTACTTTAGGTTGCAGGTCTGTGAGTATTTTTAGTTTGTTCAGCCTCTTCTCATTGTGTTTGTGTATTTCAAATTGTGTGTGCTGAATTTGATTTGTTCTATGTTTACCCCACATGGTTATACTCTACTCCTGAGTGTGCTTTTTTTTGTTTGCAGTGTTTTGTTATCTACCTATGAAAATAAAAATATTTCTTATGACACAATATCTGTACATAACTATCATAGTGCCCATTTGGACTTATGGAATCGAACTATGGGGTTGCTCTTGCAAATCTAACATAAACATCATTCAAAGGTGCCAGAACAAAATTCTGCGTATCCTTACTAATGCGCCTTGGTATATTTCAAACTTTTGCCTACATAAGGATTTGAAAATCTCAACAGTCAACGAAATGATCAAGATTAGAAGTTCATCTTTCAACAATAAATTAATTCAGCATACAAATCCTACAATTCAAGCGATTCACAGACCGATAAGAAGATTGAGCAAGAAATGGCCTTCCGATCTACCAAACACCTAGCCCAATGTCTGCACGCGCCCTGACGTAGTACGCGGCATACATCATCACGTCATAGTTCATTTTTGTTATTATTTTTGTATTACTGTTTTATTTTATTTTTATTTTAACTTTTTTCATTTTATATTCAATTTATTGCATTTTTTTTTTGTATTTTTGTATTTTTTGTTGCTCATATCAATTTTGTAAATAAGACATTAAAGTCTTGATCAACAAAAATAAATTGTAACAAAAAAAAAAAAAAAAAAAAACAATATTCAAGTAGATGCAATTCAAGTAGAAGAACACGGAATACTACAAACCAAGCTATTTACCGATCTAATCGTACTGCACAAGAACGTGACGGCTGAAATGAACATGAAAGAATTAGGATATCACAAACACGTGAAACGCGAGCACGACTTTCAACTAATAATCGCGCAAGTTTGAATCGAGTTACGGGATCCATCCCGCTCACCAGGGCCTATTCACTTAAAACAAAATCCTCGTTCAGAAGGAATACTTAGGGGTCCATTTGTAGTCGAAGATTTGGCGCTAGTGAGCCGATGAAGATTACACGTTGGTAATACTAAATATATATTGGTTACGTCACATTGATATTGCGTTTGTTTTGAGTTTTGTGTATCCCGACGAAATTGTTTTGTTATTGTGCTGTTCACGAGATATTCATATTTTTAATATAGATTTTTGATTAGAGATTATGGGTCGCAAATGTATTGTTCCTGGCTGCAGTAACACGCGTAAAGAAGCGATTTTGCATAGATTTACGCAAACTAGGTCGGTGTACGTTGAGTGGTTAAAACGCATCCAGCTGCCGATTTTATATACTGTGGGAGTTGTAATTATTATGACAATATATTAAATTAGAAACTCCCAACATATAAAAAAATATAAATTTACTAACTATAAAAATATTACGATATGAAAAATAAAAATGACAAGTACCATTGTTTTTTCTCAATCATGACTAGCCTGCTTGATCCCCACACACTCCCTGCCCAGTGTGGGAGTTGTAATTATTATGACAATATATTAAATTAGAAACTCCCAACATATAAAAAAAATATAAATTGATATGAAAAATAAAAATGACAAGTACCATTGTTTTTTCTCAATCATGACCAGCCTGCTTGATCCCCACAATACCATGAGTTGGGATGATGTTTACCAGAAGAAACGATTGTGCACCGAGCATTTTAGCGAGACATGCAGAATGCCTGGTTCTTGGCATGGTTCTAACTTTATCGTGGGTTCTTTACCTACTGTAAACATGGCTGGTTTCAATGGCGATCCATTATTGAAAGACAATTATTTTCTGAATGGAAGCAGTTTGGTATAAAACACTTGGCATATAATATATCTATATCGGTTTTTCATTTTGTGTGATATCTCTAAGTAATACATCTTTTGATGATAACTATATGCAGTAAATAAAATATGTTATATTTATTCCAGGAGAAATTTGTGAACAATCATATTTTACAACGCACTTTACAGTGCAATCTACATCAGAAGAAATTGTTATTAAACATGAAATTTCTTCATTGCATTCTGAAGTTATGGATGCTTCGTCTCTTATTGAGGGTTATTTAAAATTATTTTAAAATTTAAATTAAATTTCAGTGGATTCTGCTCGATTTCCTCATATACCTGTAACCGTTCCTGCTCCTGCAGATGTTACAAATATTTATGATATTACTGCCAGTATTACTCACATTCCTATATGACTATCTGGTATATCAATTTTTTTTGAAAAGATAAATTTGTTGTGTTCATTTTTTAATTCAATCATTTTAGTAGATATTCAAGCACCAATGAGGAAAATTTTAAAATGTGTAGGGGTAAAGCACCGTAAGCATCTTACTCCACAAGCAAAGAAATTCAAATGAAAAGAAGTGCAAAAAGAGTCATAAAAGATAACAAAACTGCCAGAGTAGAGCTGAAGAAAAAATGTAGCCGTAATATCATAAAAGATATGGAGAAAGTGGTAAACACAATTACTGCTACTTTAATTATATGCCAATTAAGGAATCAGTCGAAGGAGCCAAAAGAAGATACAACCTTGATGAAAAGGCTCTTGGGATAGCATTGTATAAACAGAGCCCATTGTGCTATAAATATTGGAGAACCTTTTTGTCCCTACCTTCTAAAAGCACTGTTTTGAGGTCATTAGCAACAATTCCGATTAGCGCTGGCATTAATAAACCTTTTTGTCCCTACCTTCTAAAAGCACTGTTTTGAGGTCATTAGCAACAATTCCGATTAGCGCTGGCATTAATAAATCTTTTATAGAAATCTTAGGTATTTCTGTTTGCAAGATGGATGCTCATAATAGAAACTGTGTCCCCATGTTTGATGAAATTAGCATTTCTGCAGGGATTGACTATGATGCAAGTAAGGACAATATCACTGGCTTTGAGGAAGTCTTTGAGAGAAGGCCAAAGTATACTGATCATGCTTTGGTATTCATGATTAAAGGCATTCGTCGCCATTTTAAAACATCTGTAGCATTTGACTTTGCTGAAAGCAGTGTTCAAAGTCCTGAACTGAAAGTCTGCATCAAGAATGTTATTTTGAACCTGCAAGAAATCAACATGCCACAAATGCAGCTACAATAAACATGTTGCTCGATGAGACGAGGGCACAGTTTTTTATGGGTGCTAGAATTTGCAAGCTCCAAGGTTTTCTTATAAGCAATAAAGAAATTGCACCACTGTATGATCCTCCGCACATGCTTAAATGCTTAAGGAATCTCTTCTCGTTATATGATATTACATTTGTTCACAGAAAGCAGCTGAAAAGAGCATCTTGGAGTCATATAATCAAATTATATGAAATTGATTCTGAATCACCTAACTTCCGAATGTGCTATAAGTTGCGTGCGCATAATGTTTATCCTGAAAAAATGAGAAAAATGAAAGTAAAGGATGCTGCGGTTGATTTTTCTTACAGCGTATCATCTATGATGAACAGATATGCTACTAAGCAGTGTAAGTAAAAGAAAATATTGTTTGCTGTACTTACTTTATTGTCATTTCTTATTATATTGTATTTTAATCATATTTCAGATAATAATTTTCCTCAAGACGGCGCTGGGACTGCTGATTTTCTCAATTTTGTAGACAAGCTGTTTGACAGCGTAAATGGGTCAGTTCCAAACTCTGCCAGAGATTATAAAGTTCTACGTGGTGCTTTGACAGATAAGTCCAAACCTTTATTATTTTGGAAAGAGGCTAAAAGCATCTTAAAAAGCATAAGTTTCTACAACAAAAACAATAGAGTTAAAACTTTGCCAATTATTCAAAATTGGATAAAGACGTTAGAAGGATTAGAATATATTCGAAATTTTAATCAAGACCCTCTGGAATTTTTTTTTGGTAGTATCAGAAGCCACGGTGTTACTAATAGAAATCTTACGTGCAGTGCATTTATTGGATCTTACAAAACCCTTGTTATTAATAAATTTCATGGCGTCCATTCTTACTCTGCCAATTGTGAGTTTGATCAAACATAAGGTACGATCGATTCGTTGAGAACATTATTATTGCGCAATGCTTCAGCCAATGTCATGTGTGAGCCTAGTTCAATCGAAACTATTCTTACTTCATCTAATGTAAAAACTGATGGATTTATATTAGATGATTTGAGTAGTAGTTTATTGAATGATCAAGATCCTATGAATTTTATGAAAGCAAAAGCTTTAATGCGTTTTGAAAAAATTAAGAACAGGTAATTAGCAGTATGTAGAACCAAACGATGTCTACATTTTTTTTTTTTTTTTTAATGATGACAAAAAATAATCACAGTAATTGTGTTAGAACATGTCTGATTTTTTTTTTCAAATAAGCATATATACTCAAACTTATATATATATATATATATATATATATATATATATATATATATTAATTGTTTAATATGAACAAAACAGCACTCAGATTTGTTTAACACAACTTTATTTTATGATTACAGACGTTTCGAGACCATGGTGTGTCTCATCTTCAGTGTAATTTCAAAAACAGTTACTTATATACTACACATTCTTTAATAATTTATTTAAATTTCATTTAATTTTTGGTATACAAAAAACACCAACTATTCCTTGCAATGCTTGACACAGTACTAAAGAAACATATAACACTTACAGAAATATTCTAAACAAATTTGAAGTACTTATATAGATGGAGACAGAGAGGGTATCATTATAATGTAAACGAAAGGAGTGCTATCGCATACAAAATCGATAAAAATGAAAAAACAAATTAATTTATTGAAAAGAATAAGATAAATGAAAAAATTTATAAATTGTTAATGATGTTTATATAAGTGTCATGTAAAATATTTGTGTCGGTTCTTAGATTTATGCTATTGTTAGTCCGAACTATTAACATTGATTCTGCCATGCTCCGTTTAAATAAGTCTTTCTCATGGAATAAAATTTGGGGATTGTCAAAATCAAACTTATGGTTGTTGATATTAGCATAACTACTTTACTATAACACATTAAAGAATGTGTAGTATATAAGTAACTGTTTTTGAAATTACACTGAAGATGAGACACACCATGGTCTCGAAACGTCTGTAATCATAAAATAAAGTTGTGTTAAACAAATCTGATTGCTGTTTTGTTCATATTATACAATTAATATTCGTTCCACTCATATCATAAAATTCTATATATATATATATATATATATATATATATATATATATATATATATATATATATATATATATAATATTATATATATATATAATATAATATATATATATATATATATATATATATATATATATGTATAATCACTTAATATATTTTTTTACTGCTTGTGAATTTATTTTCAGCCTATTTGCAGCTTCGAGATATGCAGCATCATTATGTTTTCAATAATTCTTTTGAACCGCTTTTTCTAGGAAGTAGTTTTGCATTTTATATTGCATGAAATATTTGTTATTATATGTATTAATTTCATTTTAAATACACTAATGATTTTATTTTTATAATCTTTTATGTATAATATGTTATTATTAACTGTAGTTCACTAGTGTCATTCCAGTTTCACTAAATTTCACTAACTTTTTTATAGTAATAATTTAGAACTTGCTTGGTAGATTATGTGTAATTTATATTTAAAATGGTGCTGATTTTAATATTATTATTATTTATGCTTTTTTATTATCGCTATCTTTGTATTAATAAAACATATTATTAGTAATGTATTATAACAAAATATAATGCTATTGTAATGCAGAATTTAAGTTTAAATAAAGGTTTATTAAGATTCAATGATTTTTTATTTCAAATTTTGCGCCAATGATTTGTATGCATTATAAGCCTAGGTTTGCCGAATGATAAGTGATAGCAGCGTCATCTCATCTGAGCGGAGGACCTTTCAAGTTTCCCTTCTGAACGTAAAAATCGGGCGAGAGAAACGTCTATATGAACACGGGGTATTCTAATATTGTCTAGGCCGCTGACACTGCTTACATCTAATTACACGAACCACCAGTTATTTAATTATTATTCATTATATTATAATATTATAAATTTGAAGTATTTTATATAATCAATTGTAATTTTAAGAAATAAAGTTTTTTTTTGTTTTTTCTCGAATAACAAGAATAAAACTGGCGCAGTCGGTAGGATTTAATTCGGGATTGTCTAACGCAGATATCTATTGATTTCTATCACTTAGATTTTAGAACCACAAATATTAGAATTAGGTGGATTGATTTGGAAAAGTCTAACGCAGGATTTCCATTCAATTCGAATTAAAAAATATAAAGTGATTGCAAGTAAAAGTAAAAAATTATTTGTGTGCAAAAAGTAAAATATATTAATTAATTGTTTTATAACTGAAAAATATTGTGTGAAAAGAGCGAAGATGATATTCGCCGAAGAACCCTGAACTGGTGAGTGAAAATGTTTATTTTTATAGTAAAATTGCCAATCCTCCCTTATCCTTCAATCGCTGAAGATTAGAAAGCAATTTTTACATTTAATTTTTTTTCTCTCTTCTTAAGTAATTAATTGAATAATTTATAAAAATCAGTTTTACTTTCTATTGAAACATAATTCCATGTACGAGAATTAGTTTATGGAAAATAGTACTGATTTAATAGAGAATTTATCGAATTATTTAGCAAATATGTCGATCCAAAATATTCCGAAATTTGACACCGCATTAATTGAGACTATTCCGAAATTTGGCGGAAACCCCGCAGAATTAAATTCATTTATTTTAAGAGTTCAGGAAATTAACAATAGGCACTATGGCAACAATAATCCAACTTGCATCCAAAACGAAATTATCAGAAGCGCTGTTCATTCCAAACTTTGCGATAGGGCAAAAGTAGTCATTGAAATTGCAAATATTATTAGCGTGCTAATTTTCAAATTTTCAGACCAAAGAAATGATATTTCTTTGACATTCGACCTCCATAATATGCAACAACTTCCAAACGACCAATTTTATCGACATAATCTACATAATAGTCTACATGTCACGAATAAAAAAATTGCTCAGTATTTATGCAATAACTTTCAGAAAAGTACCTTAGTAGTTTTTATCGCGCACATAAAACAACCGTATAGTTCGCTTCTAAGAGGTCGAGGAGTTTCATCATTAGAAGAAGCTATAATATAATAGAAGAAGATGATAATATTAGCCAAAATAGAAATGATACAGACCATTTTAAGCAAATTAATAGAAGAAATAATAAATCACCAAATTATCAAAGAACTAGAGTTAGTCTTGCATTTCCGAGAAACTTTAATTCAAATTATAATACAAACTACATGAAACAGCATCATTTCCACATTTCAACAATCCACAAATATCCCAACCCTATGCGGGTTCAACCTAAAAATTTCCACCAAAATAATTTCCAACCAAACAACTTCCCATCAAATAACGTTCAATCAAACAATTTCCAACCAACAAACAGTTTTCAACCCAATCAAATGACCCACAAACCCAATAATTTTCAACAAAATTTTCAATTCCCAAATCAGACAAATAATACAACGAAAAAATCTGACTGGACACCCATGAGTGGCGTTTCTACAATTACCTCTAGAAACAGCAGACGAACTAATAGACCGAAAAACCGACTTTACAATCTAGAAAATATGGACACTGAACAAGAATCATATCCCGACCAGCTACAGATGGATTTTCAAACAACCAACGAAGAACCGAATCAGACATAATCAATTCACGGCTTTCAGAACAAATTCCTCCCATATATACAAATCCACAATCAAAATATAAAATTTCTTATTAATTCAGGCTCCACAAAATCTTTCATTTGTCCAGAAATTGCTAACAAATATTTCAAAAATTTTATTTACTCCGACCCTTGCACAATAAAAACCGCATTAGCAACACATAAAGAAAATTTTGCAAGTAATATTCCAAGTTTAACGAATTCAAAAGTAACGAAAACCTATCATTCCATATTTTTAAATTTTATGAAACCTTCAATGGGTTATTGGGAATTGATAACCATAAAAAATTGAAGGCATTAATTGGTTTAAATAAATGGGTTGTTAGTGTTACTTAATACTAATTTAAACTTACATTATTTAAAAAGTCCGGCAAAAATACTTTTTAATCAACAGATAGAAATATGCATTCAAAAATGCAAAATCCCTGTTAACATTAAAGAAGGTGAAATTCCTATTACAAGGCAAAATTTTCCTAATTGTTTCATTCCAGATACCGTAACATGAGCAAAAAATAATGAAGCCATAGTTGAAATTCATAACCTAACAGAAGACGAAATTAACTTAACATTAACCAAATCTTTACAAGTAGAACTCACAAATGAAATAGAATTTTATAATTTTTGTACAGACAAATCTGACTCAAATATAGATTTTTCGGATATTGAAAACCTAATACAGATTAACCACATGAAGTTCGAAGAGCAAAATGCTATTTTAAGAATTTGCAAGAAATACAAAGACACTTTTCGTAGACCAGATGACAAACTGACTTTCACAAACCAGGTTAAACATAAGATACGCACAACCGACGAAATTTCTGTCTACACCAAATCCTATAGATACCCAATAATCCACAGAGAAGAAGTCCAACGCCAAATTAACAAAATGCTTGACCAACAGATTATTAGACATAGCAATTCACCCTGGTCCTCTCCCATTTGGGTTGTTCCCAAAAATTTTGACGCATCCGGGAAACGTAAATGGAGAATAGTTGTTGATTACCGTAAAGTCAACGACAAGACAATGACAAATACCCTCTTCCAAATATTTCAGATGTCCTAGACAAACTAGGTAGATATTATTATTTCTCAACTATTGATTTAGCTTCTGGATTTCACCAGATCGAAATGCACGAAGACGATATTGAAAAAACAGCTTTCAGTACAGATGACAGACATTACCAATATTTACGCCTGCCTTTTGGTTTGAAGAATTCCCCAGCCACCTTCCCACGTGTAATAAACAATATTCTTAGAGATTATATTGGCAAAATTTGTTTAGTTTATTTTGATGATATAATAATTTATTCAGTATCACTTAGTGAACATATAGATAGTTTGACTAAAATATTTCAAAAACTCCGAGAAACCAATTTTAAAATTCAGCCAGATAAATCTGAATTTCTCAAAAAAGAAACAGCATTTTTAGGCCATATCATTACACCAGACGGAATCAAACCTAATCCAGATAAAATACAAGCTATCCTAAATTTTCCAATACCCAAAGCTCCAAAACAAATTAAAGGTTTCCTTGGACTATTAGGTTATTACAGGCGTTTCATAAAAGATTTAGCTAAATTAACTAAACCTTTCACAAAATGTTTGAAAAAAGATGCAAAAAACCTCTGAGTACATACATGTTTTGAAACCTGTAAAAATTTGTTAATAAATGACCCCATTTTGCAATATCTCGATTTTTCCAAACCTTTCATTTTAACAACTGATGCAAACCAATTTGCTATTGGTGTCGTTTTGTCCCAAAGTGAAATAGGAAAAGATAAACCGATTGCATATGCCTCAAGAAAAGTGAGCGATTCCAAAATAAAGTATAGTACTATGGAGGTTTCAACTAGAAGAATTCGATTATGAAATTTGTTATAAAAAGATTCCTTAAATACTAATGCAGATTCTCTTTACCGTATTAAATTAGATAATGATAACGACGAATCAAATTTTAATAAAATTATTGATTTTGGCACCGATATGCAGTCAATTATAGCGCAAGCCGATTTTCTGAATTACCAGATGTAGATAAATTAGATTCAATTGTAAATGAAGTACTTCCCGAACAAGTTCCAGATGATATTAATGTAGATGATAATAATACAGAGTCCACACGTCACACGAAAATCTTATTATAGAAATCCCTATCTTTTCAAAACCAATAAATTATTATGATAATCAAATTTTTATTAAAATTGTAGATACACTTTCAAGCAAACCAAAAACACAGAAAATATTCAATAAAAATAGATTAATAGTTGAAATAAATCGAAGAGAAATATCAAAAAAATTGATTAATATTTTTAAAGCATATACCACTAGTAATAAGTCTTTTGCGTTGTATGTCAACGATAGCAAATATATTGCTGACATTACGAACATTTTAACTTCTACTGTCATTTATTCAGCATTTAAATTAGTTATATGTAATGATTTTAAAGAAGACATTATTGATGTAAATGAACAAATATTGGGTTGTCAAATATCTCCCTTCCTTTTTTGAATAAAGAGCAAAAAAGCAGAAGGGAGATATTTGACAACCTAATATTAATAGTAAAAACAATTCACGAAAATTGTTATAATCATCGAGGAATTAACGAGAACGAATCACGTATTAGACAAAAATATTATTGGCCAACAATACGTAATGATATTAGTACTTATATTAATAATTGTACATTATGTTCTACTGAAAACTGAAACTGAATTAATAAATGTACATTATGTTCTACTGAAAAATATGATAGACATCCACCAAAACAATTTTTTTCTTTTTTCCCTACAGCTTCGAAACCATTTTAAATCCTACATTTAGACATTCCTACAATTGGTAAACAAAAACTTGTCACTATCATCGATACATTTTCTAAATATGCGCAAGCATATCCTATTGCTTCTGATATAACGCAAAATATAGTTAGAGTTCTAATGTTATTTATTTCTCATTTTGATGTTCCTGATACTTTAATTATGAACAATGGTCCTGATCTAAAATCTTCAGCCTCACAAGAATATTTTAAAATGGATAAAATTAATATCCACTACATAACTCCTTTACATCCAAATTCAAATGGACCTATTGAACGATTTCATTCTACCATTCTAGAACATATACGTATTCTCAAATGCGAAAATAATAATCTTAGTATCCTTGACATTATCCCTTATGCTATTAATGGTTATAATAGTTCTATACATTCAGTGACAAAATTAAAACCATTTGGCATTATTTCAGGTTATCTCTCTACGAGATCTCCTTTTGACATAGACTTAAAACAGAAATCATTTAGAAGAACACAAACAACGAACAAAGTTAATGTATGAAAAAATTTTGAAAAAAATTATAGCAACAAAGACAAAACTATATCGAAACATAACGGAACAAGACATGATCCATTGCAATACGACGAAAACACACGTGCATATTCAAAATCAAACCCGCGAGACAAAACCGCTTCAACAAATACAAGTACAGGAAATACAATTCTTACTGTGAAGAATATTACGATACACAAACAAGAACTCAAACGACCAAAAACTAATACTCAGCAAATTCCACGTGAACAAAATGTTGTTCTTTCAACTAATGATGTTACACCTGGTACTAGTAGTGAACAGTGATCAAATTTTTCTTCAAGAATTGAATTTTACCATTCGAACTAGAAAATGCAAAGCCGATCGAAATTAATTAAAGAACAAATTACTAATTTAATTACAGACTTTGATACACTTTTATCTATTTTGAGTAAAAAACATAACGATTATTTGAAAAGATTAGATTTATACATTTCTTTGACCAAAACCATGATTAATGTTATCAAAGATAAATACAATATTATTAGACCTATTAGAAAAATTAAAAGAGGATTATTAACGGACTAGGTAGCATGATTAAGGCAAATTACAGGAAATTTAGACGCACATGATGCCAAAAAGTACGATGGCGCCATACGTATATTAGAAAATAACGATGATTATTTTGCAAAAACATTGCATAAACAAATGACACTAAATAATAGGTTAATTGAATATTTTAACGAAACGATTGTTAATATTAGAGAAAATGATGAAATATTAAATAAGAAATTGAATGATATCAACGATTATCTTAAATTCGGTAGTTTTAGTCATAATGAATATTTTATAGCTAAGGATAGTTTAGAAGAAATTAATTATAGTTTAGCTATATTGACAAATATTTTAAGTGACTTAGAAATATCAATGGATTTAGCTAGAATGAATTTAATTCATAATTCAATAATAAAATTAGATTATCTGAATTTTATGATTAATACTATAAAGCATTTATACAGTACAGATTCACTACCATTTTCCGTAAGCGATAGTAATCTTCACAAATATTACAATTTATTAAAAATTCAATATTGTTATACGGATGAAAAAATTATTTTTCTTATCAAATTTCCTATCACTCTACCCGAAACTTATAAACATTATAAATTGTTTCCAATTCTAAATATCGAAAAAAGAGTCATTATTCCACCTAAACCTTTCCTTACAATTGGCAATAATAACTATCAATTTGATGATGCAGATTGCAGAGCAGTTTCAAAAATATATCTCTGCAACATTAAACATATCCTATCAAATAATGAAGAATGCATAATAAAATTATTACAACTAGACAACACTCACATCGAAACATGTAATGAGGTTTAGGTGATGCACATTATATTCTTGTAATAAATACACATTCAAGAATTGATATGTCTTGCACCCATCAAGAAGAAACAGAATTTATTAAACGAAATTTTATTTTGAAACTACCTCATCAATGCAAATTCTGTATCGACAATAAAAATTACTATAATATAGAATCTTCAATAGAAGGAAAAGCAATAATTTTACCAAGATTTAATTTAAACTACAACATTTCAAAATCATCCGAACCAATTGCAATCAAGTCAATTCAAGTAAATGAGCTATCTAAAATTAAAGAAGATTAAGAACAAATTCATAAACTCTATGCAAGGAAGACTGGACTTAACAACAACAGCATCGTGTCAATTATCATGCATATAATATTTATAACTTTTATTAGCATTTATATTCTGTTCAAGTATTCCAGACAAAGACACAACAAAAAGAAATTACTAATTACTCCAGAAGTAGAGACACCTCAAGAACAAGAGAGCCACAACCGAGAGTTTTTCATCTAGGGTCGGAGGAGTTACGGGATCCATCCTGCTGACTGCTTACATCTAATTACACAAACCACCTTGCTGATAGAGCATATTTTTACCTATAAAAGATCCGAGATCTCTATGCTCGAGGAGAATTACTATACATGTTTTATTCCAGTACATATAACAGTTCAGTTATTTAATTATTATTCATT
This sequence comes from Ctenocephalides felis, assembly GCF_003426905.1. Lineage (NCBI taxonomy): Eukaryota > Metazoa > Arthropoda > Insecta > Siphonaptera > Pulicidae > Ctenocephalides > Ctenocephalides felis. The sequence goes on from NW_020539669.1 coordinate 17,470, forward strand.
ATATTATAATATTAAAAATTTGAAGTATTTTTTCAGTTTTTTTCGAATAACGAGAACAAAATTATCGAGCTGCTTTTAGTTACGATGTGTCAATTGACTACAGTAACTACCAATGTGTTGTTATTGGTTCTATGAACTCGGTTTGCTCACATTGTAAAGCATTAAAATACAAAAACGAAGCCAATGGATTGTGTTGCGCAAATGATAAAGTGAAATTAATACCATTGACTCCGCCACTAGAGCCATTGTAGTAATTGGTTTCTGGAATAGGAACAGATTCCATACACTTTTTGAAAAATTTCCAACAATGTAACAATTACTTTCAAATGACTTCATTTGGTGCAGGTTCGGGAAAACTTTATGCCAACTTTCAAGGTATGTATTGAAGCAGTTAATATTCCGACTGATGTGCCATTTGAGTTTAAACGACTACAGTTTCCAGTGCGGCTTGCTTTGGCTAAGACCATGAACAAACGAGGGGCAATCATTGAGTGTTTGTGGTATTAATTTGTAAAACCCATGTTTCTCACATGGTCAATTGTATGTTGCCTGTTAGTTCCCGTATTGGAAAACCATCAGATTTGTTTGTTTATGCGCCCGGTAATCAAAGAAAAAACATCATTTATTACAAAGCACTACAATGAAAATAGAACAGATTTTTTTGTGTTAATAATTATAATTTACATGATTAAAATTACTTACTTTTAATTACTTATAGTGTTTTATTTAATTATTTTTCCAATTGTTACCAGGGTGACGGTTTTGTTCAAGATCATTTTTTCCAAAGAACATAAAAAAGGTAGCAACAAAACACTGCCACATTACAATTTTTTTTGACAGGGCGAAGTCTGTCGGATCAGCTAGTCTTATATATAAAAATGGAGCTCTCGATCAAATGATTCAGTAAAACTCGAAAACGGCTAAACCGATTTGGCCAGTCTTAGTCTTGAAAAATTCGTGCCAATCCAGAGATGGTCGGAAAGGTGAGATATTATTTCAAAATCGCGTAGAAACTTTACATTTTTAATTTGATTTTAAATTTTTGTAGAAGCGTAATTCAAATAAAACAATGGACGGTGGCTAATACGTGAAATGTCAAACATTTTTGACAGATGCTGTTCAATTATGTTTAATAGGAGGTTTTACGTGATTATTATTTAATTATGATTAAATTGAAGTAAGTAGTTTTGTTTGTAGTTTTATTTATATACAAAAACGTTAGTGAACGGGCCGCAAGTGTTACTAGAGACTTAAAATATCAACTTTTTTGAAATGTTAATATGAAATTGCACTTTTTGGCATATTTGTCTCAAACACGGTGCTCTGATAGACCTCATTTGTATAATTATATACTTATTGGTTTTTATAAAACATTTTCTATGTTATATTATTTTTTATTTATGTTATTTAAATTCAAAACCTAAATTTGGTATCAAAGGAACATTTTGCCGAATAACATTTTCCCAGTTATAATTTCGCAGAATTTATCGAAGAATAGATAGTAATATATGAAGGTCCGCGTTTGATAACGTCCACCAGCGATGTGTCAAAAACCAGTAGAATTAAGCATTGTTTAACAAGGAATTGAAAAGTAGAGGAAAAAAAATGTATAACCAGCTATAACTTTGATTCTTATGACTTTGCAATCTTTGAAAATCCATAATGAAAGTATTTTTTTCGCTGGTAGTTTTTTAGCATTGGTCAAAAGTGTAATTATTTTGTAAAATACCTTTAAAATTAAAATAAGACATTAAACCTCTTTGCCACCTAGCCGTTGCAAGTTACCCTGTCTATGGGGTAAAAAGGTCTAGATAACAATTTTTTTGAAAGACAGCAAAAAGGCACATTTCTACAATGATGAAGTAACTGGCAGTTTTTCTGAACGTAGTTAGATAATTGTTCGTTTGAAATGTGTTATTTGTTGTGATATAATTGGTTTGCTTTTCATGATGTAATTTATATTTGCTCAAGCTCAAATACCTTTGTGCCTCTATCAAAAAAGAATCTGAAAAACTTGAAACGCAATCAATAAGCCGAAAGTCCAAAAATGACTTGGATTGGATTATACCATGTTTTCTATAGAAAGTGTATAAAACTTCCAGTTTTGATTGATTGTAATATTAAAGTATAGAAAAACTAATGGGGTTCATAGCATTCAAACAACACATCTTTATACACTTAAAATATTTTTTTTTTTGATTCGCTAGAAATTGATTAGAATATACCTTACTTAGAAAAACAACGTTTGCCGGGTCAGCGAGTATATATATATATATATATATATATATATATATATATATATTTCTCTCATCGTGCGCTGGAGTACTGGCGCTGGTTTGTTCAAGTTTTCAATGTGTTCCACAAATTTGATTTGAACAATATTTGCATAGTTTTTATATGGAAATAAATTATATGTTTTCTTCCGTATTATTGCTGTTATTAATACAAAATTATATTGTTTCAGGAATCACCTAACATTTACAATCGAAGAAACAAACACACAATGTCACATCACAATTAAAGAAATGTCATGATATAATTATGACAATGAAGAGAAGTGCCAGACGAATTATGAAAGATCATGAAATTGCCAGAGCTGAGCCAAAGGAGGCTTGCAGTACAAACAGCATGAAAGAAATTGAAAATGTTGTCAATTCAATAACTACGACATTGATAAAATGCCAGATGAGAAACTGCCAAAACAGCCTAAAGGAAGAAGATACAGCTTTTCATCATATGATGTCACTTTCATTGAACGTAATCAACGAAAAAGGGGATTCAGGAGCCATATAATTAAGATATTTGAAATTAATTCAGAGTTGCCCAATTTCCGCATGTGTTAGAAGTTACGAGCACATAACGTGTATCCTGACAAAATGAGGAAGATGAGAGTGAAGGATGCTGCAGCGGTGTTCTCTTATAGCGTTTCTTCAATGATGAACAGATATGCTACTAAGCCGTGTAAGTAAATGAAAATAATATAAAATGTATTTTCGCATTCATAACTAACCTCTTTTAATCGTATTCTAGATGATAATATACCTCAAGAAGGTACTGGAACTGCCCATTTCCTGAAATTCATAGATGAGCTGTTTGACAGTGTGAATGGAACAGCCCCTAGTTCTGCCAGTGACTATAAACCTCAGCGCCCGCATGCAAGATTTGTTCTAGCGCCCCCAATAATTTTAACTGTTTTAACATTTATCATTAAAATTATATAAATATTTAGGTAAATTCTTTAAATTGATTTTTAATCATTCTGCATTTAGTACACAAAAAATTAAATATAATCTAAAAGCTTATAAAATTCATTGATTTTAATTTTGTTTAGAAAATCGAAGGGATTTGCGGGTTGACCATAATCAAATATTTTACATTTTCAAGTATTTCTAACAAATGTGTAATATTAATATTTGGATTTTAAAACACTTTGCTTATTTCATATTTAAACAGAACACTGTTTTTCATGTTGGATTTTTTAAATTTTATTTTAATTTTTTTTTTCATTATTTTCAATATCCAAATTTATTGTAAACTTCCCCTTATTGATACCGAATTGTATTCATATTTACTTTCCCATCAGAATATCAGATTGTTGTATTCAAGTTAAATTTTTAACGTATTTTATTAAGAGTTGCAAAGAAATTACATATTTCCTTAACTATATTGAAAACAAAACATAATTCTATTTGTATCTGCTTAGTTAATAATTAAAATTAGTATGGACACCACTAGGTATAAAAAAAGCTCACGATTTTTGTTTCTAGTCTTTAGTTTTTTTTTCCATATAAATTGCAATCTGTCTCCAAGAGCAAAGACATTCAGTAATTAGATTGTAGGTAGTAAAAATGGATTCTTTTTTTGAGACGCTTTGGTGGTAAAGGCTTGAGCAGATCTAACGCTAATACGTTTGGATGACGACTTAGATGAGCTTTGTATCTGGTGCAGTAAAGACTAATTTCTTCTTCTATAGTTCAAATTCTGAGATCTTGATGTATCAACCAATTGGGAACGAATTTTGGAGCGTTCACGATTTCTTTCAAAATTTTATTTTGGAATCTTTGTAGAATAGTTATATTCGATTTACTGATCGTACCCCATAGTTGTAGGCCGTAGGACCATATTGGTTTAATATTTGTCTTGTATATTAGGAGTTTATTTTCTATTGTGACATGTGATTTCCAGCCCATTAACCAATTAAGTTGCCTACGTGTTAATTCAAGCTGCTGACGCTTCTTTAGAATATGTTCATGCCAGGTTAATCTCCTATCTAAATGTATTCCCAGATATTTAACAAGATTGCAATTTCGATCAATTCATAACAGATCACTTGAATGACGGTAATTTCATAGACGAGCCCATTCCAAAAATTAAGTATTCTGAAGTTCTCTACGAGATTAGTAACAATAAATTGGGAAAAACTCCTGGTAATGATGCGATCACATTTGGTCTAATAAAAAACCTTCCTGATAAAGGTAAGAGATTTTTAACTATATTATTTAATACCATAATACGGCTGAAGTATTTTCCTTCATCGTGGAAATTGGCAAAAATAATCTTAATTCTCAAGCCTGGAAAAAATCCTACTGATGCAGTTGCCTACCAGCCCATTAGTCTTCTGGCTTTGCCTCTCAAAAATTTTTGAAAAAATTATTCACAAAAGAATCACTAATATTTTAGAAGTTAATAATTTTATGCCAAAACATCAATTTGGATTCATTAGACAACACTCAACAATAGAACAAATAAATAATATATGACCATAAATATATATACATAAAAATAATTCCTACATAAACTACATTTGTTTATTCTGTTAATTCGAGTAATGATTGTCTTTTTTATCTGTGATTATATGTGGTATTGTACAGCTAAGACGTTGGGGTGATTGCTTATTTTTGTTTTATAGTTTTGAGCTATTTTGTTTATCTCTTCATTTACGAGAGCCTTACGTAGGATTTTATTTTGAAATCTTTGAATGATTTGGATGTTGCTTCTTTTAGCTGTATCCCATAGTTGGAGGCCATATGTCAAACTAGCTTAAAGATAACCTTGTAGATGAGAATTTTGTTTGAAGTGGAGAATTCACATCTCGCTTTTTGAGGATGTGAGTTTTCTAGTTAAGTTTATTATCCAAATACATACCCAGGTATTTAGCAAAGTTTTGTTTTGGAATTTCGTTACCGTATATGTAAACAGGTGGACATGTACTCCTTCGCAGTGTAAAAGTAACTTGAACAGATTTGTTACTGTTGACTACAAACCTCCATAGTGTAAACCACTTTTATATTATATTATTGTGTGATTGTAGCATCGCAGTCGCTGTTGCTGGGCTTTCATGCTGAGAATTAATGCAGGTATCATTTGCAAGGTTTGTATTTGCGGTGGCATGAAAAATGTGTATAATAAAAATAGCGTTGGGCCTAACACATTTCCTTGAGGGACACCTGCATCAATTGGTTTGATTGCAGACTGGGCGTCGTGTATCTGTACAAAATATGTTCCGTGAGCCAAGTATGATTTAAGTATATAGAATAAAGCATGTGGAAGATTCTTTTTGATTTTATATAATAACCCTCAGTGCTACACTTTGTCGAAAGCTTGTGCGATGTCCAAAAATATTGCGAAGCAATCTTTTTTAGCATGCAGAGCAGAGTTGATCTCATTAACTACGCGGTGTACCTGTTGTATGATTGAGTGCTGCTTTCTAAATCCAAATTGGTGATTTTGAATTATATTTTTGCTTTGAAATGTAAATTTAATGCGTTTTAGAAGTAGCCTTTCAAATATTTTGAATATGACAGGCAGCAAGCTAATTGGCTTATATGAATCTATATGATAAATGTCTTTACCTGGCTTGTGAATCATAATAATTTTGGCAATTTTCCAGATTGAAGGGAATGATTGAGTTCTAATTATGGCGTTGAAAACAATGGTCAGAAATCGTAGCAATTTATCAGGTAACTCTTTAATCATTTTGATTGTGATGAGATCAGGTCCCGGTGCTTTTCCAGATTTTGTACGCCTTATTTCTTGTGAAACAGTAATTTTTTTAATCTGCTCGTTAGATGTGGAAACAGTATTGAAAATATCGAAAATAAATTTTTCTTCGTAATCTGCGCACTTCTGAGGGGCTGGCCTAAAGGTTTTAGATAGATGTTCAGCAAAAATGGCACATTTTTCTTGGTGCTGCCTAGCCCGCGTTCCGTCTTTTTTTCTTAGTGGTGGAACAGTCATTGTCGGCTGTTTTAATTTTTTAGTGGCTTTCCATAAGGAATAGTTAGAGTCTTCGGTGTGTGTTAGATTATTTAAATAATTTTTTACTGTTTCATTTTTATGTTCATACATCAAGGTTTTCAAGGTTTTACATGCATTACTAAATTTTTTTCTGTCTTCAGGGGAAACGAGTATTTTGCCAAATTTTACGTAATTTTCTCTTGGCTGCAATTTGTTCTTTATATAGTTTGATATATCTTGTAGTTGATGCTTAACAGTTTGTGTGGTCGATAGAAGTGTCGCATTGTGAATTTGAGTATTTAGATTTGAAATTGCATTATTTATATCTGATTCGATTTTAAGCGGTAATATTGCAGTTAATTTTATCAGAAATTACGTAGCGGAATAAATCCCAGTCTGTATGATTTTTGGGTTAAATATTTAGTAGAAGGAGTCAGCGCGTTGAAAATGTTTTAGAATTATCGGAGAATGGTCAGAATTTAAGTCAAGTGATAAATTTATATTAGTTGATTGATTTG
>NW_020539670.1:0-17182 GCF_003426905.1 Ctenocephalides felis
ACAAATTTGATTTGAACAATATTTGCATAGTTTTTATATGAAATAAATATATGTTTTCATTTCTTCCGTATTATTGCTGTTTATTAATACAAAATATATGTTTCAGGAATCACGCTAACATTTACAATCGAAGAACAAAACACACAATGTCCACATCACAATTAAAGAAATGTCATATATATTATGACAATGAAGAGAATGTCCAGACGAATTATGAAAGATCATGAAATTGCCAGAGCTGAGCCAAAGGAGGCTTGCAGTACAAACAGCATGAAAGAAATTGAAAATGTTGTCAATTCAATAACTACGACATTGATAAAATGCCAGATGAGAAACTGCCAAAACAGCCTAAAGGAGAAGATACAGCTTTTCATCATATGATGTCACTTTCATTGAACGTAATCAACGAAAAAGGGGATCAGGAGCCATATAATTAAGATATTTGAAATTAATTCAGAGTTGCCCAATTTCCGCATGTGTTAGAAGTTACGAGCACATAACGTGTATCCTGACAAAATGAGGAAGATGAAGTGAAGGATGCTGCAGCGGTGTTCTCTTATAGCGTTTTCTTCAATGATGACAGATATGCTACTAAGCCGTTAAGTAAATGAAAATAATATAAAATGTATTTTCGCATCATACTAACCTCTTTTAATTTTATCGTATTCTAGATGATAATATACCTCAAGAAGGTACTGGAACTGCCCATTTCCTGAAATTCATAGATGAGCTGTTTGACAGTGTGAATGGAACAGCCCCTAGTTCTGCCCAGTGACTCATAAAACCTCAGCGCGCCCGCATGCAAGATTTGTTCTAGCGCCCCCAATAATTTTAACTGTTTTAACATTTATCATTAAAATTATATAAATATTTAGGTAAATTCTTTAAATTGATTTTTAATCATTCTGCATTTAGTACACAAAAATTAAATATAATCTAAAAGCTTATAAAATTCATTGATTTTAATTTTGTTTAGAAAATCGAAGGGATTTGCGGGTTGACCATAATCAAATATATTTACATTTTCAAGTATTTCTAACAAATGTGTAATATTAATATTTGGATTTTAAAACACTTTGCTTATTTCATATTTAAACAGAACACTGTTTTTCATGTTGGATTTTTTAAATTTTAGTTTAATTTTTTTTTTTCATTATTTTCAATATCCAAATTTATTGTAAACTTCCCCTTATTGATACCGAATTGTATTCATATTTACTTCCCCATCAGAATATCAGATTGTTGTATTCAAGTTAAATTTTTAACGTATTTTATTAAGAGTTGCAAAGAAATTACATATTTCCTTAACTATATTGAAAACAAAACATAATTATATTTGTATCTGCTTAGTTAATAATTAAATTAGTATGGAACACCACTAGGTATAAAAAAAAGCTCACGATTTTTTTTTCTAGTCTTTAGTTTTTTTTTTTCCATATAATTGCAATCTGTCTCCAAGAGCAAAGACATTCAGTAATTAGATTGTAGGTAGTAAAAATGGATCTTTTTTTGAGACGCTTTGGTGGTAAAGGCTTGAGCAGATCTAACGCTAATACGTTTGGATGACGACTTAGATGAGCTTTGTATCTGGTGCAGTAAAAACTAATTTCTTCTTCTATAGTTCAAATTCTGAGATCTTGATGTATCAACCAATTGGGAACGAATTTTGGAGCGTTCACGATTTCTTTCAAAATTTTATTCTGGAATCTTTGTAGAATAGTTATATTCGATTTACTGATCGTACCCCATAGTTGTAGCCGTAGGACCATATTGGTTTAATATTTGTCTTGTATATTAGGAGTTTTTTTCTATTGTGACATGTGATTTCCAGCCCATTAACCAATTAAGTTGCCTACGTGTTAATTCAAGCTGCTGACGCTTCTTTAGAATATGTTCATGCCAGGTTAATCTCCTATCTAAATGTATTCCCAGATATTTAACAAGATTGCAATTTCGATCAATTCATAAGATCACTTGAATGACGGTAATTTCATAGACGAGCCCATTCCAAAAATTAAGTATTCTGAAGTTCTCTACGAGATTAGTAACAATAAATTGGGAAAAACTCCTGGTAATGATGCGATCACATTTGGTCTAATAAAAAACCTTCCTGATAAAGGTAAGAGATTTTTAACTATATTATTTAATACCATAATACGGCTGAAGTATTTTCCTTCATCGTGGAAATTGGCAAAAATAATCTTAATTCTCAAGCCTGGAAAAATCCTACTGATGCAGTTGCCTACCAGCCCATTAGTCTTCTGGCTTTGCCTCTCAAAATTTTTGAAAAAATTATTCACAAAAGAATCACTAATATTTTAGAAGTTAATAATTTTATGCCAAAACATCAATTTGGATTCATTAGACAACACTCAACAATAGAACAAATAAATAATATATGACCATAAATATATATACATAAAAATAATTCCTACATAAACTACATTTGTTTATTCTGTTAATTCGAGTAATGATTGTCTTTTTTATCTGTGATTATATGTGGTATTGTACAGCTAAGACGTTGGGGTGATTGCTTATTTTTGTTTTATAGTTTTGAGCTATTTTGTTTATCTCTTCATTTACGAGAGCCTTACGTAGGATTTTATTTTGAAATCTTTGAATGATTTGGATTTGCTTCTTTTAGCTGTACCCATAGTTGGAGGCCATATGTCAAACTAGCTTAAAGATAACCTTGTAGATGAGAATTTTGTTTGAAGTGGAGAATTCAGATCTCGCTTTTGAGGATGTGAGTTTTCTAGTTAAGTTTATTATCCAAATACATACCCAGGTATTTAGCAAAGTTTTGTTTTGGAATTTCGTTACCGTATATGTAAACAGGTGGACATGTACTCCTTCGCAGTGTAAAAGTAACTTGAACAGATTTGTTACTGTTGACTACAAACCTCCATAGTGTAAACCACTTTTATATTATATTATTGTGTGATTGTAGCATCGCAGTCGCTGTTGCTGGGCTTTCATGCTGAGAATTAATGCAGGTATCATTTGCAAGGTTTGTATTTGCGGTGGCATGAAAAATGTGTATAATAAAAATAGCGTTGGGCCTAACACATTTCCTTGAGGGACACCTGCATCAATTGGTTTGATTGCAGACTGGGCGTCGTGTATCTGTACAAAATATGTTCCGTGAGCCAAGTATGATTTAAGTATATAGAATAAAGCATGTGGAAGATTCTTTTTGATTTTATATAATAACCCTCAGTGCTACACTTTGTCGAAAGCTTGTGCGATGTCCAAAAATATTGCGAAGCAATCTTTTTTAGTATGCAGAGCAGAGTTGATCTCATTAACTACGCGGTGTACCTGTTGTATGATTGAGTGCTGCTTTCTAAATCCAAATTGGTGATTTTGAATTATATTGTTGCTTTGAAATGTAAATTCAATGCGTTTTAGAAGTATGACAGGCAGCAAGCTAATTGGCTTATATGAATCTATATGATAAATGTCTTTACCTGGCTTGTGAATCATAATAATTTTGGCAATTTTCCAGATTGAAGGGAATGATTGAGTTCTAATTATGGCGTTGAAAACAATGGTCAGAAATCGTAGCAATTTATCAGGTAACTCTTTAATCATTTTGATTGTGATGAGATCAGGTCCCGGTGCTTTTCCAGATTTTGTACGCCTTATTTCTTGTGAAACAGTAATTTTTTTAATCTGCTCGTTAGATGTGGAAACAGTATTGAAAATATCGAAAATAAATTTTTCTTCGTAATCTGCGCACTTCTGAGGGGCTGGCCTAAAGGTTTTAGATAGATGTTCAGCAAAAATGTCACATTTTTCTTGGTGCTGCCTAGCCCGCGTTCCGTCTTTTTTTCTTAGTGGTGGAACAGTCATTGTCGGCTGTTTTAATTTTTTAGTGGCTTTCCATAAGGAATAGTTAGAGTCTTCGGTGTGTGTTAGATTATTTAAATAATTTTTTACTGTTTCATTTTTATGTTCATACATCAAGGTTTTCAAGGTTTTACATGCATTACTAAATTTTTTTCTGTCTTCAGGGGAAACGAGTATTTTGCCAAATTTTACGTAATTTTCTCTTGGCTGCAATTTGTTCTTTATATAGTTTGATATATCTTGTAGTTGATGCTTAACAGTTTGTGTGGTCGATAGAAGTGTCGCATTGTGAATTTGAGTATTTAGATTTGAAATTGCATTATTTATATCTGATTCGATTTTAAGCGGTATATTGCAGTTAATTTTATCAGAAATTACGTAGCGGAATAAATCCCAGTCTGTATGATTTTTGGTTAAATATTTAGTAGAAGGAGTCAGCGCGTTGAAAATGTTTAGAATTATCGGAGAATGGTCAGAATTTAAGTCAAGTGATAATTTATATTAGTTGATTGATTTGGTATATTATTTAGTGTAAAAAGGTCTGAAAGATCCGGGATTTTATTGATGTCGCTTGGCCAGTATGTCGGTTCGCCTGTAGAAATTTGTCTGTAATTGTGCGAGTGCATTGATTTAAGTAGTTCTCGTCCTCTTGGTGTTATTAATATTGAGCCCCAGGAGGTGTGTTTTGCATTGAAGTCACCTCCGACAATGAATTCGTTACTTAGAGTGAAGAAAAAATGTGAGAACTGTACTTTCTTAATGGAATGCCTTGGTGGACAGTAAATTGCTGAAACACATATGTTTCCCACTGGTAGTTGTACACATATGCTTGTTGCTTGCAAATAATCTTTTTCGTACGGTTCTAATTCGTAGTGTTTGAGTTTGTTTTTACCTATGATAGCCGTACTCCCGCGACCTCTGCCGTCCGGATGCCTACATGAATAAGTGGTGTAATTGTAAAGACTAAATCAACTTCTACTGGTAAAGTGCGAATCTGAAATTAACATGATGTCTATTTGATTGTATAAAATAAATTGCTTAAGTTCATGTGCATGTTGGGCCAGGCTGTTGGCGTTCCACGTGCATATTTTAAGTAAAGTGGCCATTATTTTTTACTTAGGAAACAGGTGATTAAATTGAAAATGTTGTCCATTTGGTCAAGTAGTGTTTTCAACATACCTTTTAATTCTTGCATGTCATTGGCTTGATTATTATTTTAATTTTGAACTTAGTCATTGTTGATTGGGTTGAGGCTGTATTCTTGTGCGCTTGGGCGTTGTTCAGTTTTGTGCTCCAAGTGTGCTTGTTTATTATTTTTAGTCATTTGTGAGAATGTTATGTTTTTCAGTACTAGTGAGTGATTGATAATCAATAACTACTGTTGTTCTATACATATATTCGACACTGTAAATATCTGTATTGTTTTTGTTTTGTGCCATCTCTATGACAAACATGTGTAATGGTCGTGTAGTTGAATATTGTTTCAGATTATATACTCGTAGCACATTATGTCCAAGATTGTTGATTTCTTCTTCCAACATTTCTACATCAGTACTGTAATGCAGATTTTTAATTACCATTTTAAAAGATCGGTCTTGTTTTGGTTGATATGAATGGAGTTGCGTACCCTTGGCCCTTGATAATGCAACGACTTTGTTGTAGGTTTGCGCGTCTTGTGTGTTGATTTTTACTTGATTAATTCCACAAATTTTTGTTGTTACATAACAACATAATTTAGAAATGCATTATCGTTGTAATGCAAAAATTAAATTTTAATGAATTATTTTTCAAATCATACTTCGTCTTTTTTTATTATTTTTTAAACTAAATATTGTTATTTCAAATTTTGGCGCTCTAATTCGAATGCCGAGCGATATGGGACTGAAGCGCAAATTCGACCTTGTGGGCACTACTAACCTTAGCTCTCTGAACCGAAATATCAGGAGAGAGAAACATCTATATCTTGTTTGTCTATGGCCTATAATATAGACTATATATTATTATATTGTCTGGCTAGGGTTAAGTGCCCTTTTGACGTTCAGAGAGAGAATGAGCCCTCGTGATAGATATGAAGATCCTGTGTCCGGCCGGAAACATAGAGTCCAAAGAATGAAGAGTGGAACTCAAGAGATGTGGACTCCATAGAGTTATGTAGTTGCACATAGAGCATGGGGAGTTATCTTCGAACAAATGCGCGTTGCACTGTTTTGGTCCTGAGTAGTTTCAATTTTTAAAAACAGATGGCTCATGTGCACTCAATTTCAACTACAAATTGTTCGTGGTTCATGCAAGTGGCTGTCAAGTTTTGATCGCTGTATGGCTGTACGAATAACCTAACTTTTTGAACTCGTGTTGTTTCTAATTAATTAATTTTGTTTAAGTGAACATTTGTGAAATTTAATATGGCAAAGTGTTTTTATAGTACCCAAAAAAGTGTCAAGTGCGGGTTAAAATATTTAGCAACTCCAATACAAGTTTCCGCAAAGGTATTTTTTAATAATAATTGCAGCAATAATTATATATAATCAAGATATGTCAACATGTTATTATATTGAATAGGTGTCTTGGGGGTACCTGCAAATTGCTGCAAAATGCACGAACAAAGCGCAGGAGTACTTTTGACAACCAAGGAATGCAATATGTAATGACAAGAAGGATTCATAAACAATGCAATAATTTAAGGAATAAGTCATACAAAAAGTCTCCAAAGGTCTACTATTTTTGGAGACAAATATTTATTTTGCGATGTCCTCAAACATTGAGAAAGTTGCATTCAGAGATACAAGTGTATAGCGGTATTTATGAGTGTCTATTTAAAACATTAGGTTTAGCTATTTCTTTTAAAAAGTATTATAAAGCAGATACAGTGTTTTGATGTTTGATGAAATACCATTATCTTCGGAATTGTTATATGATTGGATTGAATCTCATATTGTTGAAGTTGCAAAACAGTTATTCAGCTAGTATGGTTTAAATGTTCACCAACGTAAGTTCATTGTTATATTTAATAAGATTATCTATTACATTAGCAAATGTAAACACTTATAAAGTAAACTAGTATTGGTTTAAATGTTCATCAACGTAAGTTCATTGTTATATTTAATAAGATTATCTATTACATTAGCAAATGTAAACACTTATAAAGAGAGTCTATACCATACAAAATATTTTAATGTATTTTGATTGAAGATTAGTGTTATAATATTCTTCAAATAAAACTTGTGTAACATCCCAATATAATGTTTAAATTCAAGATATATTTGTTACCGACCTTGTGAATCAAAAATATTGCTTTTATCTTTTGATTCATAAACAATTGTATGTGCATAAAACATTATTCTGTTCATTGCAAACACTTTGTTGATCTTTTATGGCAATTTCAATGATAATGTTTTCATGATGAAACATGGCTAAATGTAATGTTATAAAACACTCGTACAGAAACTATTCAAAGGTTTTGTTAAATGCAACTTTACTATTAATTCATTAGATAGCGAAATAACTATTACATGCAGAATTAATAAAGAACAATGTCTCGTAAATGAGTTTTAATCCTAGGAATTTGAATTTCTCTCAATTTTGATATCAATATATATATATATTTTATGTTTTTAGGACTTTTTTGTTTGTGAAGTATTTGTACTTTTTAACAAATTATTTGTTTTTTTCTTAACCCTTTAAATTTTTGTATTATTTGTCATTCCTTCTAAATTTGTAATTTCATTGTGTGCTCCTGTGCTTGTTGTTTCTTCTTAGTTTTTAAGATTTTAATATATTAATATTAGTCATTAAGTAATTAATATTAGTCAGTTATTTGTGCTTAGTTTAGTTAAATACTTCTGTGATTTTCTTCACTAAGATATTTAGTTTTTGAAATATTATTTAAGCATAATTGTGAAATTATAATACTTTTATAATTATGTATAATAATTATTATATTTTCAAACATTCCATAACTGTAATTATAATTGTTAATATAAACATAATTTCAATTGTTCTTTAAACATATGTAATATCTTTGAAAATATATATTTTGTATTTCGTATGATTTGTTCTTATTTCCAATATTAAAAATTATTCAGGTTTTTGGGGCTGTATACGATACGTACAAATTAAGAAGTAAAACCAGGGGTAATTTAAATAATATACATGTGCTGCCATCTATTTTTAAAAATTTGTATTTCAATCGAGGTAACGTCAAACCGCCAGACATAGCGATCTATTATACTTGTTTATCTATGACATAGAGTCAGAAATGTGTTGCTAGTTAAATGAGGGTACCGGCACATAACACAATATTACATGCTAAAAATGCTAATAATATTACGATGAAACGATTACGCTTCTACGTTAACGAGAAAGAAGAAATAATTAGAAATCCTCTAGCTTTTCAAAATTGGATGGCCACTTTACACGATTCTTAATATATTTGAGAGAAAATGAATTGCTTAAAAACAAACGATATCAAATTTTGCTCGGGATGATTATTGGTTAATAATTGTTATGAATGACACTAAATGATGTAAAAACAAATCTAAAATGTATTGTTCACTGAATATTTGCAGTAATGAGTTAAACTAGTGGTGCATGGCATCGTGCCTTAAGGCAAAAGCAAATGCTAAAACTTTCGGGACCAAAAATAAAATTTTAAAAAACATTTTTGTTTAAATTTTGAAAGAATTAGATTTTTGAAAATTTTGAAATGTTTAAAGAAGACTTTTTAAAATTTATTCTTATTTTTCTAATTTAAGAAATTTTTAACTTTTGTTCAAAACAATAGCGGATAAACGTTGGTACTATCCATAGATATGTAAACAAAATTTGTTCCATAAAATATCTTATAATTTGATGTGCATATGTCTAATCATAGATAAAAGAAGAGTATATAAATCTCTCTTTAGGGCCATATTTCGTTGTCACGTTTTCCGATCAAATGTGTCAATTTTCTGGTTTAGTTTCCGTCTCTCTCTATAGATGGCGCTAGCGTCGACCGTGGGTGCAAATATAAAATTCTGTAAAAATACACCAATATTTATACTTGTTTATCTATGATTATATAGATCGTTCGAATTCAAAATTAAAAAAAAAATGGTTTTTAAAAAACAATATTTTTATATATTACATACATGATTACAGAATATGGTATTTAGCTTTAGAAACTATACGCACAATTATTATTAGATATGTTTTCTTCATGAAATATCAAAAGGCAATTTTTGCTACTCATAAACTTTTGTTGTGGATTAGTCGATCCCAAACTAACATTAGCAGTGTTAAAAGAAGGGTGGAATTTAACCTTTACTTTGAATTTTATTTTATTTAATAGATTATGTGTTCTCTTAACTGACTTGACATAAAATTATGAGCCCTATTTTCAATACTGGTCAGCTAATTTCAGGCTTCAATTTGCACTTGTAACTTAATATTGATTGCTGTGTTTTTATTTTTCTCACTGATACTTTATCATTACTTTCAAGAGTACAATTGCTGAAAAAACAATGTAGAATTATTTGTTATGAATATAAGGTGTTATAAAAATAATAATTTTTCAATAAGATACCTTCAAGAAAGGGATTTAGTAACACGGGTGTCTTGTATTACTAAAATACTTAAATAAACTTGTATTACTAAAATACTTAAATTACTAGCATTGATACTGTTAAATGTTTCAGTTATTAAGCTATAATAAAAAATCATATCAGAAGCGAGTAAAAAATAATAGATGCGAGTATTTTGTTGTGTTCAGTTCTCAACCTTTATTATTTATTTATTGATTTTATTCTTATTTCTTTTATTAATTATTTTATTCTATTTCCTATTTCTGTATCATATTATTATATCTTTTTTAATCTCCGCAAAGGTACTTGTTCTGCAGTAAGGCTCAATAACATAGTTATAGAACAAACTCATACAGATAAATATTTAGATTTATACCTGAATAAAAGACTAACTTATAAAGAGCACATCAGGGGAAAGAGAAAGCAGCTTGAAGAGGCAAGGATAAGATATTATTGGCTCTTCGGTAGGAAATCAAAACTGAACACACATAATTAAATTACCTACTTATAGAAAGCCATACTTCCAACACATACGTTTTAATAATTCAAAGATTTCAAAATAAACTATTAAAAGAAATTTTCAAAGCACCGAAGAATGTTCGAAAATCGGTTAATACACAAGCACTAAGCTCAGTCAAGGATGAAATAATTGCTTTTTCACATAAATATTAAAATCGTACACTTGCTCGCTAGAAAACTTCACAACTCCACCAGGACCAGGTTGAAAAGAAAATTTCTTCTGCATTAATCAACAATAAATAAATTTTCGACAATCACTAGCAATGGTCATATGATTTGTATTTTTCCGACGCCTACTGTTTTATATTTTTTTTTTTTCGTTTTATATCAAATATTCTACTGGTCTGTTTCGAGGGAGTTGTAAAAATAATTATCTAATAAACAATAACTATATCCATAATTAAGCAAGTGTTATATTCGTATAATTATATAATAATAATTATATATAATAGTTTTATCTATGCTTAGGTTTTTGGGTTTTATCATAGATAAGTAAACATAGATTTATTTTCCTTATCTATGGATTTATCATTAGTGAGTTCATAGTATGCATTATGCTTATTTATCTAGGATAGTGAGTTTTATCATTACGATTGTCGTACGCCGCTTTATGGTAGTGTGCCGACACCCTTACATTTGTTCTCCGAGTTACTTCGTTATTCTTCGTTTAACGTAATTTATGTCATTCGGTGCTTCGGATGTGTTTTAACATGTCTGTTTTGGGTATTATATTGCCTAGGGTTTTGGATATTAATTTTATTTTGTTTAAGTTCAGTGCTTTAATGGACGATGAATGACCTTAATTGGCGATATAATTATTTACAGGCTTATGGTTAGTATTTTAATGAATTAATGATTAACCTTATTAGATTAATTTGTGAATAATGCAAAGAACTTCGACAGCATTTTATTCTGCATTTGCTTGTGAATTTCATATTTATTTTTGTGCCACGCTATTAATTTCATTTTAAACTTATTGTTTGTCTTATTTATGATTGTTAAGTTAGTACGTACTTCGTTGTTAGGTTATGACAAAGGACATGTTAAATATATTTTAAAAATGTCTTTTGTGGGCATTTCATTTTTTCTTTCTTTTTGATATTATTTAAAATCGTATAAGGTTGTTTGGATAGTAGTTTCGTTGTTTTACCACATATTTAATTGTATTTTTTTTTAAACTAACATCACACCTGAGCTCTGTAATTTTTATATGATTTGATACTTGTTAAGATTGTATTAAGGCATGTGAAAAATGCCGATCCATTATGCACAGTTGTTGTTGGATGCTGTCTCTGTAAATATGGAAACAATTAGCTGCGTTATCGACATATTTTACTGTTTAACTCTAGAAAACATTACAAATGATCACTCGAATTGTTCATGACTACTCGAAAGGTCTAGGATTTTATCAAAGCTCAATGTATGAGTTTTCCAAGTTCTCAAAGAGAGAAACCTGTGTCGCCGCATTGAAGTCTGAGATCCACTGTTGAAACGTCCTGAAAATGATTGGTTTTTGAATATTACAACTAGGAATGAAAGTTCGGAATTATGCTACATCCCGAAATATGACTGAAGATGTCTGAGCTAAACGGCTAATTTGTTTATTAAACAATAATTAAAGATAAGAAAATGACTTATCACAAAATCTATAAAAAACGAAATTACTTTTTAAACACTTGATTATTTTCATTTCTTTTTATCAAATATTATAATCATTTTTATTTTTAGGGGTCGGTGAAGAAATAATATTCAACATGATGAATGTTTTACATGACAAAATCATCCTCTATTTAAGAGCTGTTTGAGGTAACTGGAGTAAGGGATAGTATTAAGTAAGTTCTTGCATGTTTTTTATAACAAGAGTTAATCTTGATTACAATAATTAAATTTGTTTTAATCTATGAAACATTTTAAGATACATTTTGTCAGTAGTAAAAAATATTGATTTTGTTTCCTCAATATTAACTAAAACAATAAAACTAGTTGATCTGATATCATTTAATTATTTATACATATTCTAACTTAAAATGGTTTTGTTTACTAATACTGGCTTGTTTAATTTAATATTGACCTACTATTTTATTGAAAATTCCTCATGTCACCGGCAATTATTTCATAATTGGATGTGGTAGTAAAACAATAAAAACAAACTTTACTAGATTTACGAGTCATTTGGATATACCTATTTCTATTAATACCAGTCAAAATGACTAGTCTATAAGAAAGCATGTTTATTGTGGCATTAAGTTGAACAAAACTAATTACAGTAGTTAAAAAAAATTATAGATATCATATAATAAAACACTTGTTTCTCACAGTTATTCTAATTATTTAGTGATACAATACTTAATCAAGTTTTTGGTGACTTTCTTTTGTATGTGCATAAAGTTCCAGCTAACAAGGCATTTTAGATTTAAATTTGAATGCTAGAGAAATACTTGTAAAAGAAATTTTTGTTTGTAAAAGTTTTATCTCCACATCAGATGCCAACCAGAATTTTATACAAAATTTATTAAGGTTTATTTGGCATATGCTAGGTAAATCTGCATAAGGCCTTTGTTGGAAAAATTTATTCATCCATAGTAATATGAGCTTTGGTCTTGTAGCAATTTTGTCTATTTTCTATAAATTTTTTCCAAACTGCTGAAACAAAACTGGAAATTTATCTGTTTGCAAACATTGACTTATTTAACTTTTTTGGTTGAAACGAATGTATCCTAAAATTTACCAAAAAAGTATGTCTACTCATTGTGTTGGAGAAAAATGATAATCGCCACTTGTTGTTCCACAAATATTGAAGCCTCAAATTATTTCCTTTGTAACCGCCTCCCCCTCCCCTTGTGCACACAATTTTGCAATAAATGCCTTCAATTTTGCTTGCCTTATTGAACAGTTTTTTCTTAAAATTCTAGAGGCTTCCAACTCTGTACAAATTCTAATATGCTCCAAAATATTGTTGACAATGACTAACAGAATCGCACTACTTAGATTCCTTCTCATAATGTTCTTTTTAGCATGTGCCATTGGCCTGAGTATGCCTTTGAAAGCACTATGAACTGGTAATCTACATGCAACACCTCCTTTATCAACTCTTGTCTAAATAGTTCCATCTGAACCTACTTCAGTTCCAGGTTTGGTGCGTTACATCCAGCTTTGTCTTCAAAACTGGAAGAAAGTTGCTTGAATCATCTGGTACATTTGTTCGGAATATTAACCTATTCACTATCATTTAATTATCTGTATCATCACGAATTTCCTTGTCTCTACAATTGATATCACTGTCTTGTGGATCGATTTGTCTAACAATTCAACATCGCTAACATTTAATTCACTTTCTGTGTTCAAAGATTCCAGAGATATACTGGTTGCATTTTTCAAATAATCTAAACTTATATAATAAGCTATAAAAATAAGTTGAAACTAAGACTTTTTTGTTCTTTACTTTTATTCCTGTATCCACATAAATATCTGTACACTATACAAGATTGAAAATTACTTTGAATAAAATTTTATTTATTGTGTTAAACGAAACTTGAAACAATCTAGTAAAAATCTAGTAATAATGCTGCAATCTGCATTTTCACAATATAATAAAGCATAAGAATATTGTTGTCTATAAAGAGGTAGGCGATAAACGCATGAAATCTGTGTCTATTGTTATTTCGGTATTTTCATCAACATTTTTCTATAGAAACTTTATCCAGTCATTTTGACTGGTGCTAATATAAATAGTATAGCACAATGTTTATAGAAAAGTAACATTGAATTCAAAAATTTTTATACTTCTAGCTAAAAAAGTCATAACTTCATTTCACAATGTAATTGCCCAAGCAGTCTGGCATAGTAAATATAGTGTTAATAAATTTCAATTCTTATTCAACTTTTAATATTTTTTTTTTTAATGATAAGCAGTATAACAATTATCCAAGTACACAGAAATTATTTACAAAGAAGGTTTTGCTGGTCTTATAAGCAATAGCAACAGCATAATAACACATGATATAACTATATTATTAACCATATATAATATAACAATACATAATAAAATAAAATACTATCTAATTACTAATTGTAACACTAAATTATATTTCATGAAAGTAACATAGTTGTGAAGAAGTATCAAGATTAACTTGTGCTGATGGCAATTAGTGGTTTTATTGATGTATTATGAATATCGGTATCTTTATTGAATTCATTTAGAAGACATTAGTACTACAGATGAGTTCAACAGTGCATTAGACTTAGGAATACAAGACTTGAGAAATATTTGAGTTTTTGATGAAAATCTATAATTTAGAGAGTTTATATAGAAACAAACTGATAGTATATCATAAAACAATGCGTGACAAGAGATGATATGCTGAATTCATTTAGTAATATATTGTGGCCAAAGTTATGTTTGGGGTAAATTTTGTCCGTTCTGAAATGTAGATAGGAGTTATTACTAAGATGAGGATACCAAATAATCTTACAAGTGTTTGGTGCCACAAATATACCTAGTTTTCCCGTCTGCCGCCTTGTACTTTTTTTCGGTTAGAACATACCGCACAGTATTTTTTTCTTGTCATCATTTTAGCGTGAGATATGCAATTTAGTAAATTAAAACGAAGCCTAACACAGTACGTTTAGTGTTTTACGAATAATGCCGAACTTTATTAGGTATATAATTGGTTTATTGTTCTTGCCCCATTGTGATACTTTATATAATAAATATGCATGACACTGAACATTTAGATTCCTCAGGAAAATACTTTCATAAACTTCTTCAAGAAACAGTGCAGTGCGAATAAGAGTGTGCGCTGTCAACACCTCCATTAATTTATTATAGTTGACAATAACATTTGGTTTATTCACAACTTGCAAATTACCTACACGTATTTTTCTGTTGATAGGCTGTGTTTCTAAAATATCCCACGAAGTGAGCGTTGTAACAACCATTTCATCTTTCCACGCCAATAACATCAATTTCTCGATCTTCATGCGAATATGTAATGTTCAGCAAATATATTTTTTTTTTATGCAATCGGATATAAATTTAAAGAGTTTGGAGACGCAAATAATTTAATTTAGATACTCTAGTATTAATAAATAAGTCTTTTCACTATTTATAACAATGTATTTACTTTGAGTCATATTTTAATTTGAGTTTCTTCATTTGATATTCTATGGCTTATGTACGTTGTTCTGAAAAGTTCTTGTGTTTCTTGAGACATCTGAGGAGAAAGCGGAGGCTTGCTTGAGAAATAGAAAGTGGGGAAATTCCTAGGTTCTATAAGGTTTCTTATCTAATATTTAGTCATTGAGCGACTAGATGGCATAACACCATACCCCTTAATTAGATTGTAATGCTACAACTTGTTAAAAAACTATAATTTAAATCTCAAAATTCTTTGATTTATTAGGTATACAATTTTTCTGTTATTTTACATGGCTCACACCTCAAGCGTGTTGAAGTGCATATTCGATCGGTAATATTCTCAGGCAGTAGTGTTCTACTTCTTGCTTGGCTGCTATATATATCTCTCTGTCTTGTGTGTAGTAAATGACTACACAATCTGCGATTTCTGTGATAAAAACTTCCGTTTCGTATTGTAACACATATTTGATGGCTTTGTCTATTCTTTTAGAATATTTACCCTTACTACATCAATCTACTTTTAAACTGATTGTGAAAGCTTTCCAAAAACATATTAGTGTTGATGCCCAAACCTTTCCGAAAACAATACGCTTAGGTCTTTGTGCGCTTACAATAAGTCTTCCTAAAATTTTGCAAACGGCTATGTATTTGCATCTCTTTCAAGTTCCTTGATATTCACTTGAACATCTTGAGAATGTCTCTTCATTTAGAATCATTTTAATGTCGATCAATTTGTCGTAAAGTTGTCTGTTTCTCTCTATTTTTAATCTTATTCCCACAGCTTCTGAAATTTGTTAAAAAAATTTGAAGAACTATTTCATCTTGTCTGTTCGAAAAGCAAAAGGCAACAGGAATCCCACTCCAAATTCGTCAAAAAACTAGTAGTGTATGGCATCGTGCCTTAAGGCAAATTGCTAGAACTTCCCGTACCGTAACGAAATGTTCGAGAAATATTAAATGTTTTCAAATAGAATATTATAAATATTGTAACCACTGTCTATATTTATAAGAATTATACAAACTGAATTGCAAAGTTGAAATTATTTGTAAAGTATATTAGAACTATAGTCAGAATTCAATTAGAACCTGAATATTTACGATGTAAGAAAAAAAAATTTTTATGAAAAAACTTGAAACAATTTTTTTTCAAAAAACAATTATTTGTTAAAAAAGCAGAAAGTTTTTTGAATCATTTAAAGCGGACCCTTAGTTCTCTCAAAAAGCCATTTTTGTACATTTAGCTCTGGAACTTTTCGTGCCAAATATTATTTTTTTCTCTCAACTTTGAAAAAATTAGATTTTGAGAAATTTTAAATTTTTGAAAAAAAATTCACTTCATTGGAAATTGAATATTTTGGTGCATACAGTCGCACTATCGAAGCGCGTAAGCGCCGCGTCGCGGTCTTACTGACAAATGATGTTACGGAACCCATAGATACACACATACATTGTTACACGTTATTAAACACCCTTACGGGACGAAACCGATTTCAAAACAATCTAATGTCCGGCATCGGCTGTAAACTTGATTTCATTGTGTATGTTATTCAATTCATTTGCAAAAATTTGTGGTCATTGAAGGACACACTGTACTAACTTACCGCAGGGCTTAACTTATAGTAATCGCAAAAAAATCGAAATGAAAATGTTAATATATCTTTACGTTTCAGAGGTTTCTGAATATTTTGGCATACCTTAAAAAAATTGATGTGTGTGTGTGTGTGTGTGGGTGTGTGAGTGTGCGGATGCAAATTTTCGTCGACGATTTTGGGAACACCGATCAACCGATTTAAATAATTCAAATAGCATTCGATTAGTATTGATAAGGAGACGTGCTGATTAGTTTTTTGCACAGGCAGGTCTAGCCGTTCCGAAGTACGGGGCAGAAAGGGCCACAAAACACGGTAACTCAGTTTTTAAGAGAACGGAGCGCCGATTTTAATAATTTAAAAAACTTTTTACTTGTATTGACAAAATGAACAACTCGTAAATTTTTGGGAAGGCGGGTCCAGCGGTTATGGACTCTCAATAAAAATAAGTTAAAAAAATGTCATTTTGGCGGTCAAACAATTATTGATTATTTTCATTCTTCGAATGTTTAATTACGGTACGGGAA
>NW_020539671.1:0-12924 GCF_003426905.1 Ctenocephalides felis
ATACTCTAGATGTTGGTTTTGATTTAAAGCAGTTCGGAAAGTCCACAAAATACTTCTCATATAAAACGTGATCCATATAGCGAAGATATAAGGCGCCAAGCTATGCCTTAATGTGCAACAGATTTGCAATTTCTGATAGAGTTGGGTTCTGGCGTGGTGACAGCAATCCTGCGTGACCTGGGTGTAACGGATGATTGGGGCAATCCTGTCATTATGGATAAAAATGAAAGCGTTCGTGAGAGGCAGAAAAATAGGCAAACTCTACACAAACGATTGATTTTTCTGAATATAGCATTTTCATTCGACGGCCAAAAAAATGATTCTATTACCATGGAAAAAATCGATAAGAAGTTTCACCCACGAATGATTAAAGAAGCGCATTAGTTATTTTAAAGGAACCGAATTGCCAATTGTTGGGTTACACAAAATTGGAAAATGAAGATTCGGAAAGTAAAGTAATCAAATTGAACGAGTTTTTCGCCGATAAGGATAGCTCTCGATTCTTTGATAGGCATGGTTGCGATGGTGAACCAGCAAATACAGCGTAAAATAGGATTTTACGTCGATTTGAAATTCAGTTAAACAGGCCACTG
This sequence comes from Ctenocephalides felis, assembly GCF_003426905.1. NCBI lineage: Eukaryota > Metazoa > Arthropoda > Insecta > Siphonaptera > Pulicidae > Ctenocephalides > Ctenocephalides felis. The sequence continues at coordinate 594 of NW_020539671.1, forward strand.
CATTGGTTTGTGTGTCTTCTCCACTTTAACAAACTTCCACTTTGCCATTTATTTAACTATTGGAAAAATCATTGACCACTGGACCCGAACAAAAACTGGAATAAGCAAACAAATTGAAACATGCAAAATATACCGGTGAGTTATAACATATTTACTATTTTTCAATACCCTATATTCAATTCAATATAATTTATTCTTTCCTATATACTTCCAGCCGGTAAAGACTTTGAAACAATCCCACTTGAAAATTTGGCTGATATAAGTCCTGCTGAATCGACAACTGACTCAAGTTATTTGATAAAAATAGCTAAAGCAGTTGCTTCTGGAGAAGTATCGACAGACTTAGCTAACATGAAACCAGGGCCAATAGCATATTCCCGTTGGCTCACAAAGGCTAGTAGGTTACTTCGTTATATGTAACTACTAATAAGCCATCCAAAAATTTGAAAATTCTGGCAAACTACGTAATGAAAGTATATATTCCAATGTACTTTAACATTAAATATTACAACTCTGTGGTGTATGGTAGTATATTATTTTTATAAATTTATGAGCTGAACGCAATATTTAGACTCGAATAAGACAACAAATTGTGAACAATGTTGCTAAAGAAAACGCATACTATGCTCACTCGGAAAATATTTTATTAGCAATGTTGTTTTATAATAAAAAGGAAAACGAGATTCAGCTATAAGAAAAATCTTATATTACCGTAATAATGTGGAAGACGTGACGCAATTGAGAGATTACAAACACCCGAAATAAATTTCGAATGCACCGACTATAGTAATATGATAGATATGGTTGATTATTCAAAATATATCCGAACCATCCTTTACGCTAAATATTCCTTATGAACATCTAGTACAATCTACAAAGCAATGAGTGTCCATGTAGTGCCTAAAATTCCGGTCCACATTCAGGGAACTGAGAGACATGTTCAGTTTACTGGCTAATGTATCAAAACGCGTATTAGAGCAAAATCGCGAAGGTGTTTGACAGCGACACTACTATCTCGTGAAAAGCATCCTCGACTGGAAAGCAAGCAAGATTTCAGATATTAATTTATTTAAATTGTATTAGCTAATGTAAGAAATTTTATTTTAAATAAAAATATAACTTAAAGAAATAAAAAGTTGTATTTAAACCATGTCATGTAAATAAATAATAGAATAAATATATGTCATTCCTAAAACCCAAAAACAATATTTTTCTACAAAAGTAGTTTGACCTGTTTTGATGCAAGATTCTAGGTTAGGCTTACTCGCTAATGTCCCCTAAAAGTTTACTTGATGTAGTCTGAGGTACCCGTAAGTTACTGATTTCAAAAAGCCGGAAATGTTTTTAACCTGTTTCGATGCAAGATTCTAGGTTAGGCTTACTCGCTAATGTCCCCAAAAAGTTTATTTGACGTAGTCTGAGGTACCCGTAAGTTACTGATTTCAAAAGGCCGGAAAATGTTTTTAACCTGTTTCGATGCAAGATTCTAGGTTAGGCTTACTCGCTAATGTCTCCTAAAGTTTACTTGATGTAGTCTGAGGTACCCGTAAGTTACTGATTTCAAAAAAGCCGGAAAATGTTTTTAACCTGTTTCGATGCAAGATTCTAGGTTAGGCTTACTCGCTAATGTCCCCTAAAAGTTTACTTGATGTAGTCTGAGGTACCCGTAAGTTACTGATTTCAAAAAGCCGGAAAATGTTTTTAACCTGTTTCGATGCAAGATTCTAGGTTAGGCTTACTCGATATTGTCCCCTAAAAGTTTACTTGATGTAGTCTGAGGTACCCGTAAATTACTGATTTCAAAAAGCCGGAAAATGTTTTTAACCTGTTTCGATGCAAGATTCTAGGTTAGGCTTACTCGTCAATGTCCCCTAAAAGTTTACTTGATGTAGTTTGAAATTATATATAAATACTGAATATTTTGTTAAAAAAAATAAATATACTGAATATTTTATTATAAAAGAATCGAAATATTTATAGGTTGGAAGTTACTAATTATTTAGAGTATATTACAAAAATTAAATATTAATAGCAACTTGCACGTATTTTGCACATTGACACTTACACGTATTCTGCAAATTGACAACTTGCACGCATTCTGCAAATTGACAACTTGGACGTATTTTACACATTGACAACTTGCACGCATTTTGCATTATAGATAACTTATACGTACTTTGCTTATTAGCAACTTGTACGCATTTCCAAGAAATTTAGCAAAAAACATTCTCCCTATTTGGAATTTAATGAATTATATCATATATTTATATTAAAAAATTATGAAAAGTTTCTCTTAAAAACATATATTTCGTAAACTTACAAAATATTTTAACTATTCTCTTGACATTATGGTTATTGAAAGAAATAATGAATATTTCTAGTATTGGAATTTGTTGATAAGTTTTGATTTACGTGCTGACTCACGCACGTTGTACAAAATAGCTAGGTAGATACCGAAGAAGTATCACATGTAGAGCATGTACAAGTTTTCGACTGTCAAGCCTACTGATTGTGGCATGCTGCAATGCGACGGCTTAAGGCTTATGCTCTAATAGCGTGGGCTGACGTCAAGCCAACATGACGAATCCCCAAGCCAAGGGCTGAGTCTCAACGGATCGCAGCGTGGTAACTGCTCTGCCGAGTACAACACCCCGCCAGGTACCTAAGTCGTTTACAAACGATTCCGAATCTCTACATAGAACTAGTGACCCATGATCGACTGCTATAAGCAAGACAGATATAACGCACGGATATCGCCCCTGTCCAGCGCCTCATTCGGCTAAAGATAGCTCGTGCGATAAACGGCGTGTGCCGAATACCTAATAAATCACATTGTATTGAGCCTTTCGACTCACGAGACTCATAGAGATATCGTTGCTTATTTTGTCTAGAAAGGATACGGCCTTAGAGGCGTTCGGGCATAATCCCACGGATGGTAGCTTCGCACCACCGGCCGCTCGACCGAGTGCGTGAACCAAATGTTCGAACCTGCGGTTCCTTTCGTACTGAGCAGGATTACTATAGCAACGACGATTCATCAGTAGGGTAAAACTAACCTGTCTCACGACGGTCTAAACCAGCTCACGTTCCCTATTTGTGGGTGAACAATCCAACGCTTGGCGAATTCTGCTTCGCAATGATAGGAAGAGCCGACATCGAAAGATCAAAAAGCAACGTCGCTATGAACGCTTGGCTGCCACAAGCGAGTTATCCCTGTGGTAACTTTTCTGACACCTCTTGCTAAAACTCTTTAAGCCAAAAAGATCGGTAGGCCATGCTTTCGCAGTCCCTGTGCACACTGAACAACGGGATCAAGCCAGCATTTGCCCTTTTGCTCTTCTCGAGGTTTCTGTCGTCGCTGAGCTGGCCTTAGGACACCTGCGTTATTATTTGACAGATGTACCGCCCCAGTCAAACTCCCCGCCTGGCAGTTTCCTCGAATCGGATCACGCTAGAGTATTGTTGGCGATCGACGCAATGCCTCACACCACTCTTATGCGCTTGGCTCTAGAAAACCGTGACAGTCGAAACGCAAGTTTTTGACGCACGCTTTCCGCCCAATCGAGTAAGTAAAGAAACGATAAAATTAGTGGTATTTCAAGCTTAACAGGGTCTTCTTTCCCCGCTATTTTTTCCAAGCCCGTTCCCTTGGCAGTGGTTTCACTAGAAAGTAGATAGGGACAGTGGGAATCTCGTTAATCCATTCATGCGCGTCACTAGTTAGATGACGAGGCATTTGGCTAAATCTATCCCAGTGTCGGGATACTTCCTGGTATTCGACCAGTCGCGATTTATCAGCGCATGATTTTTCCGAGACCAGAGTGCTATGTCGAAAGACAAAGGCACCCTAATAGCCGCGGTTTCATCATGCGCTATTGTGACGCAGGATTAACAAGTCTCTCCCACAAGCACCACCCACTTCCCACCGAGGCCACAGCCGGCCCAGGCATGAAAAACCACCAGTGTTGGAGACCGAGTAGCAGCAACGCGGATCGCTACCGGTCTAATTCAACACTGATGTAGAGGATCCCTCGCAGGTCCATCCACAACCTACTTTGCAGGGAACAGCAGAGTTTAGTCATCCACCGATCGCCCTGAATCCCCGTAGGGACGCAGTGCGATCGAGGACTGCCCACGGGGCACCGCGCGGAGGTATCTGCTGCCTTTGACAGGCTATTATAGGATAACAAAGGGAAACAAGGGGGGGAAATAATAACCTGTCAAATGCCTCACAAGCCAGAAGGGCTACACATAACATAAATGGGACATTACAGACATCACAAATGGGCCTTCCGTGACTGTCCTTCTGCGCTGTTAGGAATCAATAAATGAGTATATGAGAATCATTTAAACCCGCAGCTCCGACACATGCGAGGTGCGCTTCAGGAGGTCACCGCCCAGTTCAAATTAGTTACGTCAGTGCAAGTCATGGTCCGAGTGTACTTGTGTGGGGAACCGCCAACATCGCACACTATCCGTCGAGAAATATATTGCTCATTTCGATCGATGTTCTTAGGGCAACATGGGAGGTTAGGCCAGTGCTTTTAGGAAGTTTGGAAAAGAGGGATATATTGAGTAGGGTATTTGGGAGTAGGGCGCCTTAAAAGAGTCATAGTTACTCCCGCCGTTTACCCGCGCTTGCTTGAATTTCTTCACGTTGACATTCAGAGCACTGGGCAGAAATCACATTGCGTCAACACCCGCTAGGGCGATCGCAATGCTTTGTTTTGCACATCGGCCTAGGCCCGCTTCCCAACCAAGCCCGGCACGCCCCGATCCTCAGAGCCAATCCTTATCCCAAAGTTACGGATCCAATTTGCCGACTTCCCTTATCTACATTTATCTATCGACTAGAGGCTCTTCACCTTGGAGACCTGCTGCGAATATGGGTACGAACCGGCGCGACACCTACCGTGGCCTTCTCATGGATTTTCAAGGTCCGAGGGGAAGATACTGACACCGCCGCAACAGCGGTGCTCTTCGCGTTCCAAACCCTATCTCCCTTCTAGAGGATTCCAGGGAACTCGAACGCTCATACAGAAAAGAAACTCTCCCCGTATTTTCCGACGGCGTCTCCAGGTCACTTTGGGTTACCCCGACAAACTCTCTTGCGAGGGCCCGACTTGTAAACGGTTCCGCTGCTGGGTTCCGGAATAGGAACAGGATTTCCTTTCGCCCGATGGGTGTGAAATTTTATTCAAAATAAAATACACCAACATCAACATAGGATTTCTCCTGGGGCTTCACATCGACTGACTCGTGTGCAACGGCTGTTTACACGAAACCCTTCTTCACGTCAGTCCTCCAGGGCCTCGCTGGAGTATTTGCTACTACCACCAAGATCTGCACCGATGGCGGCTCCAGGCAGGCTTACGTCCAAACCCTTCTGCGCACACCACCGCGACCCTCCTACTCACCAGGGCGTCAAAACGAACTATTATGAACGTTTCTCATGGCCAGGCGGCCGAGTATAGGCACGACGCTTCAGCGCCATCCATTTTCAGGGCTAGTTGCTTTGGCAGGTGAGTTGTTACACATTCCTTAGCGGATTCCAGCTTCCATGGCCACCGTCCTGCTGTCCTAAGCAACCAAAACCTTTCATGGCATCCCATTAGCGTCGTTTAGGCGCCTTAACTCGGCGTTTGGTTCACCCCACAGCGCCAGTACCAAAAGTGGCCCACTAGGCACTCTGATCCAAATCTCTGGCTTCACTATTCAAGCAAGCCAGAGATCTCACCCATTTAAAGTTTGAGAATAGGTTGAGGTCGTTTCGGCCCCAAGGCCTCTAATCATTCGCTTTACCAGATGAGACTCGCTCATCGAATGCCAGCTATCCTGAGGGAAACTTCGGAGGGAACCAGCTACTAGATGGTTCGATTAGTCTTTCGCCCCTATACCCAGTTCCGACGATCGATTTGCACGTCAGAATCGCTACGGTCCTCCATCAGGGTTTCGCCTGACTTCGACCTGACCGGGCATAGTTTACCATCGTTTTCTTTAGAGAAATATCGAATCGTGAGGAGTGTTGCTTCAACCTAACCGCACTTTGCATTTTGACAAGTTAACAACTACACAGATTGCTCTATACTATCTAAACGGTAAAAGATACAAAAAAACTTTGTTCGTACGAAAGATGCAGAATAAAATTACGAATAAAATGGTATATAAATAGTTAGGTGTGTTCATATAATTTTCTCTAGATTTGCCAATTTTCCCAAATTTTTACGACGGCAACTCGCCTGTAGGCCACACCGTGCAAAATTCGAAGTTGTGATATATGAAAAAAGAACTAAGAATTTTGAGACCTTTCTAATGATGTATAATACTTTATATGTTTTCTTTAGAGAAATATCGAATCGTGAGGAGTGTTGCTTCAACCTAACCGCACTTTGCATTTTGACAAGTTAACAACTACACAGATTGCTCCATACTATCTAAACGGTAAAAGATACAAAAAAACCTTGTTCGTACGAAAGATGCAGAATAAAATGGTATATAAATGGTTAGGTGTGTTCATATAATTTTCTCTAGATTTCCCGAATTTTCACGACGGCAACTCGCCTGTAGGCCACACCGTGCAAAATTCGAAGTTGTGATATATGGAAAAAGAACTAAGAATTTTGAGACCTTTCTAATGATGTATAATACTTTATATGTTTTCTTTAGAGAAATATCGAATCGTGAGGAGTGTTGCTTCAACCTAACCGCACTTTGCATTTTGACAAGTTAACAACTACACAGATTGCTCTATACTATCTAAACGGTAAAAGATACAAAAAAACTTTGTTCGTACGAAAGATGCAGAATAAAATTACGAATAAAATGGTATATAAATGGTTAGGTGTGTTCATATAATTTTCTCTAGATTTTCCGATTTTCCCGAATTTTTACGACGGCAACTCGCCTGTAGGCCACACCGTGCAAAATTCAAAGTTGTGATATATGGAAAAAGAACTAAGAATTTTGAGAACTTTCTAATGATGTATAATACTTTATATGTTTTCTTTAGAGAAATATCGAATCGTGAGGAGTGTTGCTTTAATCTAACCGCACTTTGCATTTTGACAAGTTAACAACTACACATATTGCTCTATACTATCTAAACGGTACAAGATACAAAAAAACTTTGTTCGTACGAAAGTTGCAGAATAAAATTACGAATAAAATGGTATATAAATGGTTAGGTGTGTTCATATAATTTTTTCTAGATTTTTTGATTTTCCCGAATTTTCACGACGGCAACTCGCCTGTAGGCCACACCGTGCAAAATTCGAAGTTGTTATATATAGAAAAAGAACTAAGAATTTTGAGAACTTTCTAATGATGTATAATACTTTATATGTTTTCTTTAGAGAAATATCGAATCGTGAGGAGTGTTGTTTCAACCTAACCGCACTTTGCATTTTGACAAGTTAACAACTACACAGATTGCTCTATACTATCTAAACGGTAAATGATACAAAAAAATTTTGTTCGAACGAAAGATGCAGAATAAAATTACGAATAAAATGGTATATAAATGGTTAGGTGTGTTCATATAATTTTTTCTAGATTTTCCGATTTTTCCGAATTTTCACGACGGCAACTCGCCTGTAGGCCACACCGTGCAAAATACAAAGCTGCGATATATGGAAAAAGAACTAAGAATTTTGAGACCTTTCTAATGATGTATAATACTTTATATGTTTTCTTTAGAGAAATATCGAATCGTGAGGAGTGTTGCTTCAACCTAACCGCACTTTGCATTTTGACAAGTTAACAACTACACAGATTGCTCTATACTATCTAAACGGTAAAAGATACAAAAAAACTTTGTTCGTACGAAAGATGCAGAATAAAATTACGAATAAAATGGTATATAAATGGTTAGGTGTGTTCATATAATCTTCTCTAGATTTGCCGATTTTCCCGAATTTTCACGACGGCAACTCGCCTGTAGGCCACACCTTGCAAAATTCGAAGTTGTGATATATGGAAAAAGAACTAAGAACTTTGAGACCTTTCTAATGATGTATGATACTTTATATGTTTTCTTTAGAGAAATATCGAATCGTGAGGAGTGTTGCTTCAACCTAACCATACTTTGCATTTTGACAAGTTAACAACTACACAGATTGCTCTATACTATCTAAACGGTAAAAGATACAAAAAAACTTTGTTCGTACGAAAGTTGCAGAATAAAATTACGAATAAAATGGTATATAAATGGTTAGGTGTGTTCATATAATTTTCTCTAGATTTTTTTATTTTCCCAAATTTTCACGACAGCAACACGCCTGTAAGCCACACCGTGCAAAATTCGAAGTTGTGATATATGGAAAAAAAACTAAGAATTTTGAGACCTTTCTAATGATGTATAATACTTTATATGTTTTCTTTAGAAAAATATCGAATCGTGAGGAGTGTTGCTTCAACCTAACCGCACTTTGCATTTTGACAAGTTAGCAACTACACAGATTGTTCTATACTATCTAAACGGTAAAAGATACAAAAAAACTTTGTTCGTACGAAAGATGCAGAATAAAATTACGAATAAAATGGTATATAAATGGTTAGGTGTGTTCATATAATTTTCTCTAGATTTTCCGATTTTCCCGAATTTTCACGACGGCAACTCGCCTGTAGGCGACACCGTGCAAAATTCGAAGTTGTGATATATGGAAAAAGAACTAAGAATTTTGAGAACTTTCTAATGATGTATAATACTTTATATGTTTTCTTTAGAGAAATATTGAATTGTGAGGAGTGTTGCTTCAACCTAACCGTACTTTGCATTTTGACAAGTTAACAACTACACAGATTGCTCTATACTATCTAAACGGTAAAAGATACAAAAAAACTTTGTTCGTACGAAAGATGCAGAATAAAATTACGAATAAAATGGTATATAAATGGTTAGGTGTGTTCATATAATTTTCTCTAGATTTTTTGGTTTTCCCGAATTTTCACGACGGCAACTCGCCTGTAGGCCACACCGTGCAAAATTCGAAGTTGTGATATATGGAAAAAGAACTAAGAATTTTAAGAACTTTCTAATGATGTATAATACTTTATATGTTTTCTTTAGAGAAATATCGAATCGTGAGGAGTGTTGCTTTAACCTAACCGCACTTTGCATTTTGACAAGTTAACAACTACACAGATTGCTCTATACTATCTAAACGGTAAAAGATACAAAAAAACTTTGTTCGTACGAAAGATGCAGAATAAAATTACGAATAAAATGGTATATAAATGGTTAGGTGTGTTCATATAATTTTCTCTAGATTTGCCGATTTTCCCGAATTTTCACGACGGCAACTCGCCTGTAGGCCACACCGAGCAAAATTCGAAGTTGTGATATATGGAAAAAGAATTAAGAATTTTGAGACCTTTCTAATGATGTATAATACTTTATATGTTTTCTTTAGAGAAATATCGAATCGTGAGGAGTGTTGCTTCAACCTAACCGCACTTTGCATTTTGACAAGTTAAAAACTACACAGATTGCTCTATACTATCTAAACGGTAAAAGATACAAAAAAACTTTGTTCGTACGAAAGTTGCAGAATAAAATTACGAATAAAATGGTATATAAATGGTTAGGTGTGTTCATATAATTTTCTCTAGAATTTTTTATTTTCCCGAATTTTCACGACGGCAACTCGCCTGTAGGCCACACCGTGCAAAATTCGAAGTTGTTATATATGGAAAAAGAACTAAGAATTTTGAGAACTTTCTAATGATGTATAATACTTTATATGTTTTCTTTAGAGAAATATCGAATCGTGAGGAGTGTTGTTTCAACCTAACCGCACTTTGCATTTTGACAAGTTAACAACTACACAGATTGCTCTATACTATCTAAACGGTAAAAGATACAAAAAAAACTTTGTTCGTACGAAAGATGCAGAATAAAATTACGAATAAAATGGTATATAAATGGTTAGGTATGTTCATATAATCTTCTCTAGATTTGCCGATTTTCCCGAATTTTCACGACGGCAACTCGCCTGTAGGCCACACCTTGCAAAATTCGAAGTTGTGATATATGGAAAAAGAACTAAGAACTTTGAGACCTTTCTAATGATGTATGATACTTTATATGTTTTCTTTAGAGAAATATCGAATCGTGAGGAGTGTTGCTTCAACCTAACCGCACTTTGCATTTTGACAAGTTAACAACTACACAGATTGCTCTATACTATCTAAACGGTAAAAGATACAAAAAAATTTTGATCGAACGAAAGATGCAGAATAAAATTACGAATAAAATGGTATATAAATGGTTAGGTGTGTTCATATAATTTTTTCTAGATTTTCCGATTTTTCCGAATTTTCACGACGGCAACTCGCCTGTAGGCCACACCGTGCAAAATTCAAAGTTGTGATATATGGAAAAAGAACTAAGAATTTTGAGACCTTTCTAATGATGTATAATACTTTATATGTTTTCTTTAGAGAAATATCAAATCGTGAGGAGTGTTGCTTCAACCTAACCGCACTTTGCATTTTGACAAGTTAACAACTACACAGATTGCTCTATACTATCTAAACGGTAAAAGATACAAAAAAACTTTGTTCGTACGAAAGATGCAGAATAAAATTACGAATAAAATGGTATATAAATGGTTAGGTGTGTTCATATAATCTTCTCTAGATTTGCCGATTTTCCCGAATTTTCACGACGGCAACTCGCCTGTAGGCCACACCTTGCAAAATTCGAAGTTGTGATATATGGAAAAAGAACTAAGAACTTTGAGACCTTTCTAATGATGTATGATACTTTATATGTTTTCTTTAGAGAAATATCGAATCGTGAGGAGTGTTGCTTCAACCTAACCGCACTTTGCATTTTGACAAGTTAACAACTACACAGATTGCTCTATACTATCTAAACGGTGAAAGATACAAAAAAACCTTGTTCGTACGAAAGTTGCAGAATAAAATTACGAATAAAATGGCATATAAATGGTTAGGTGTGTTCATATAATTTTCTCTAGATTTTTTGATTTTCCCGAATTTTCACGACGGCAACACGCCTGTAAGCCACACCGTGCAAAATTCGAAGTTGTGATATATGGTAAAAAAAACTAAGAATTTTGAGACCTTTCTAATGATGTATAATACTTTATATGTTTTCTTTAGAAAAATATCGAATTGTGAGGAGCGTTGCTTCAACCTAACCGCACTTTGCATTTTGACAAGTTAGCAACTACACAGATTGCTCTATACTATCTAAACGGTAAAAGATACAAAAAAACTTTGTTCGTACGAAAGATGCAGAATAAAATTACGAATAAAATGGTATATAAATGGGTTAGGTGTTCATATAATTTTCTCTAGATTTTTTTATTTTCCCAAATTTTCACGACAGCAACACGCCTGTAAGCCACACCGTGCAAAATTCGAAGTTGTGATATATGGAAAAATAACTAAGAATTTTGAGACCTTTCTAATGATGTATAATACTTTATATGTTTTCTTTAGAAAAATATCGAATCGTGAGGAGTGTTGCTTCAACCTAACCGCACTTGCATTTTGACAAGTTAGCAACTACACAGATTGTTCTATACTATCTAAACGGTAAAAGATACAAAAAAACTTTGTTCGTACGAAGATGCAGAATAAAATTAACGAATAAAATGGTATATAAATGGTTAGGTGTTTCATATAATTTTCTCTAGATTTTCCAATTTTCCCGAATTTTCACGACGGCAACTCGCCTGTAGGCGACACCGTGCAAAATTCGAAGTTGTGATATATGGAAAAAGAACTAAGAATTTTGAGAACTTTCTAATGATGTATAATACTTTATATGTTTTCTTTAGAGAAATATTGAATTGTGAGGAGTGTTGCTTCAACCTAACCGTACTTTGCATTTTGACAAGTTAACAACTACACAGATTGCTCTATACTATCTAAACGGTAAAAGATACAAAAAAACTTTGTTCGTACGAAAGATGCAGAATAAAATTACGAATAAAATGGTATTTAAATGGTTAGGTGTGTTCATATATTTTCTCTAGATTTTTTGGTTCCCGAATTTTCACGACGGCAACTCGCCTGTAGGCCACACCGTGCAAAATTCGAAGTTGTGATATATGGAAAAAGAACTAAGAATTTTAAGAACTTTCTAATGATGTATAATACTTTATATGTTTTCTTTAGAGAAATATCGAATCGTGAGGAGTGTTGCTTTAACCTAACCGCACTTTGCATTTTGACAAGTTAACAACTACACAGATTGCTCTATACTATCTAAACGGTAAAAGAACAAAAAAACCTTGTTCGTACGAAAGATGCAGAATAAAATTACGAATAAAATGGTATATAAATGGTTAGGTGTGTT
>NW_020539672.1:0-26126 GCF_003426905.1 Ctenocephalides felis
TTTCAATTTTGTTTACGTTTGTTGAGATAAGATAAAATACCGTTAATTTTCCGGTATTCCGGTTTTAAATGAAAAATTACCGAAATCCGGTATTGAAATTTTCTATCGGTATTGCAATCCCTAGTACTACTTATTAATTTGTATTAGTCCTTGATACATTTAGGAATCACTATGCACACAATGTGCAAATTTGACAGTGTCACCTTTATTAAATTTACAATTTTAATTCAGAAAATTCAGGGAAAAATTCTCCGATAAAATAGAAATGTTGTGGCAACACGATTTTACGGCCCTATCTTCGTATAAACTATCACCAAACTAGTGTCACTTTAATTAAATTTACAATTCAGGAAATTCAGTATTCAATTCAGTTGTGATAACGCTATTTTACAGTCCTATCCTTGTTTAAACTGGTAGTAAAAGTTGTCAAAAGGCTATGGAATAAAAACCCAACTTCACGTATTAGTTATCAATGAGATCACAAACTCTATTTAGAAGAGAATAGTGTGAAAGATTTTTTATTACCATTCCAAATTGCAGTGACCAGAATAAGTTATGCTACTGGACGATATCATTGTCCAGAGCGGGGTTTGAATACACGACCCTGTCCACTCGCGTCTGTTGGTTTAACATTATGGAATACCCATATGAATAGTTGATATATAAATTGATCAAAATGACTCTATTTTTTGTAGGCGTCTAAAATTAGTAGTTAGTCCTTAGGTAAAAACGAATTTTCATTATAAAAACATTCGATGCTGGTCGCCTGTAATTCTATTATTATAAATTACATGTAACGAAACCGGATTAATTTCGGGATTCATAGGAGAGGTGCGCTTTAATACCCAGACAAGTTATTTATTGTTTTGATTAAGGTTCGTTCATTATTTATGACTGGTGTTTGTTTAGGATGAGCGGGTACTTTTAATGGTAAGCCACGTTTATCTAAGTAATCTTTTTGTGGGCTTTCGCCCAATAATGTTGTACCTTTACGAGCTAGAAGGCTGCTATATAGATAACAACACGAAAAGTTAATTATCCGAATGTTTTATTTTTAGACGTGCTTAAGTCTTAAATGAAGAAAAAAACTTCAATCGTGTCTAACAAAGCATAGAAAATTATTCCTCAGTTTTGGTTAATGGTTTCGGTTTTCAAATAAACCCTGCCAGATTAGAAATTTGTAATGTTTATTTGACAATTAACACAAATGATTATCATTAGAATCTTGTAAGTCAAACATCATGCAATGGGTTGTAGCTTCTCTAAAACATTCGAATTGAAGACACCAAAACGTAAATATGGTAATTTCTCAGATTGTAAAATGCAGTCATTATTAACTTCCTGTAGGGTAGTTATAGTAATGGGCCGAAAATCAAAAATTAAAATTTTTGCATTTCTCCACGTTTTAAAGGTTTCTGAACATTTTGACATACCTCAAAAAAAATTAGCTTTTAGGCACGATGCCATACACCACTAGTTTAAGGTTATTTTTCAAATTTGACTAATTGTGATGTTAGAATGCAAAGTATAACAAGTGGTGTATGCCATAGTACTTCAAGGTAAATTGCTGAAACATCCCATATCATAATTAAAAATATGTGGAATAAAAATTATCAATACATAAAAAATTATCAATGATTTGAAATTATTTATAGAATTATTAAATTGTCGTAAATTATACGTGCTAAATTACGTACTATTTTGGAACTCGTATATGCACGTTTATAAATTTCAAGTTTTAAATAGAATAATTTTCTTTTCCTACTTTTCACGCTTTTTATTTGTCTACCTGTCTACCAGTTCACCTGTCAATAAGCCCATCTGTGTATCAATAATTTTATTCGTATCAATCAATAATAATGATTTGTAAAGATCATTTATGACTACCAAATGTCTATTTTTAACTTGATTACAATGAAAACTGCAGAACCTGCTTTCAAAAAAGTGTATCCACACATAGGCACAGGCACATCAACATCCATTGTTCAGAAACTTTTGAAACGTCTTTAGGATTCATTCAATATTTATATGCAAAAATTTTCATTCAATTTTCGATTTTGGGATGATTATACTATAACATGACTATAAGATACCCTACGAGATTAAAAATATGATATATATTTTATAGTTTGCAATATAGTTAAATTAACGTTGTTTGCATTTTTATTCGTAATCTACACGCGGCATATAAGAGGTAATAACTAAAATTAAGAATATTAATTACAATACCAACTAAAAGCAGATTCTTGCTAATAATTTTAAATAAAGTTGAAAATGATGCATTTTTACTTTTGTTATCGACCACGATTGTGATACATTTTTTTATAATTGTTATATATTATAATGATATATGAGGTAATATCTATAGTAATTCTATGAGAAATACGAATCCACATAACGGACTTCTCAAAAAGTGCCTAAAGCTTTACCCGAAAGCCGTTGCCATTTATCCTATATCTTCTCCATCAACCCAATGCTAAAACAATAGAATTAAGAAAAATATTCCAACTAATTTTTAAAGGAACTTTTAAGCATTTATTATTTCTTTTCCCAATTGTTGCAAATAGATGTTTAAAAATACTTTCATAAGTTTTACATTTTAATTATATTTAAGATAATTTTGGACTTCACGTACATTTTTTATACGTATTGCGTATTCTATTGTATAATCTCAGTGCCAAGCATAAAAATTCTTATAATACTTCAATTTGCAATGAGCATTATATGAGCTAATTTGACATATCTGGTTACTTATAGAAATTATGAAGAAGTGCAGACCTTTAATTAGATTATCCACTTTGTAATTGTCTACAATTTTATTTGTAATTCACATTAATCCACTTCTCTGCTCATAATTTATGGACTTTATTATATCGAAGATTATCCAACGAAAGTACCTACTTATATAAAGTACTGAATATAGTATTTATTTATTACAAACAGACTACGTTTGAAAATTTCTCCATTAGAATTACCGGGTTTCGCAATAATTAATTATTACTCTCGTCTCGAAGCACTATACTTAATGAAACGTTTAAGAGAGACGTATATGTGTTCAAAACTAAACTGTAATTTAAAGCTACAATCGAGATGTGAAGTTTAGCAAAGTTAAATTATTCAACTTTCAAGTATTTGATGTATTTTCAATTAATCACATATGGGAAACTTGTATAACAATCTATCTGCCAGGATTAAACAATTAAATTGGATTTTGATCCATTCGGAAACTATTCGCAGAATCAAAATAATTGCGGGTCAGTAGTGCTATTTACAAATTGACCCTTTCTCGAATTAAATTAATAGTGTTCTGCAGGAAACACAAATACATACATACATTTATCGTGCATAATTGTGTAATTTTTCTAAAAGGTTCTAATTGCTTAATTAAATTTAATGTCGCGACAACCCTTTTAAAGAGGCGTTTTTGATGGTGGTAATACTTTTGTCTAAATATGTGCAGAAGCAGGAACGATATTAACCTTTTTTTTCATTTCAAAATTAATTTCAAAACTTTTAATTAAATTAATAATATATTTTTCTATAGAACCCTCGTTACTTTTTGACGACATTTAATTGACTTTTATGAAATACTTCAGAATATATAAAACCGTACATATCTCTTTGTTGTTAAAATTGACACAATATTTTGTATTAAATAAATTAACGAATCATACTTACTATTCATATTTGGACTAATTACTAATAATATTAATACTACATGCTCTAAAAAATTTAAGTTTTTCATTATGTACTGGATGTTTGTTATAATTCTCACCAAACTTAATTTTATATTATTATCTGCTTTACCTTATGTCCATTGGACAGATGTAAATTATATCCAAAATAAAAAAAAAAAATATTTTCTGAAGTCATAAACTCTCATATTACATTTTTGTGATTTGAATAACTTAACAAGCAGAAAGTAAATTATATGTGCATAGATAATTTAAATATACTATCCAACGAGAAATGAGCAATAAATATTTATTGAATATCAAGCTTGTGTATTGATTTCTTTGTAATTTACTTGCAATTATTTCTTTGAATTATACAATGTCAATTCAATCAATACTATGACATTTTTGTCGTAGTATTTTTAAATTAATAGCAATTTTACCCTCTCTACTGTCATAAGTAAAAATAGTCAACAAACAACATAATGATATACGAACCAAAAAAAAAAAATAATTAAATTGTAACACATTTTCTGTCAATATATTCATATATAATCTTCCGATATTTTTTAAATATGTATTTATATATATCAAAAAAATAAAATAAAATTAACAGAAGTTATTTGAAACGGTTACAAATTATATTTAAGATGTTTTTATACTGTCCGTAGTTACCCTAGGTTATAGTAATCGTCCGATAATAAAAATGAAAATTTTTGCATATCTTTACGTTTCGAAAGTTTCTGGACATTTTGGAATACCTTATAATAAATGGATGAGTGTGTACGTGTATGTATGTAATAGATATAATTATTCGTCCACATTTTTGGGAGAGCAAATCAACCAATTTTAATTATTTGGAAAGCATAAGATTTCTATTGATGAAGAGTTTGCGGCAAAGGCAGGTGCAGCTGTTTTGGAGATACGGTGCAAAGAGTGCATTTTTTGAAAGAACAAAGCATCCGATTTAAATGAACATGTCACTTGTATTGGCGTAATGAAAAATTGTCTAAATTTTTGCGAAGGCATATTCGGCGGTTTCGAAGATTAAGAAAAAATAATAAAAAACATGCCAATTTATTATAGTATAGATCAACCAACATGAATGGGTATCAAAAACTTTCAAAAAACTTTAAAATTTTCATAACTAAAAAAAGAACTATCAGTATATAGAAATATATAATATAATAAATTAATAGAAAGATATTTCTATGTTTTATAAAATGTATTAAAATATATCATTGCTATAAAAAACTATACAAAATGTCATGACCTGAATATTGGTTTCTATCAAATTCATGGCCTCTTTGATCCCATATATTTTTTAAATTCATAATTCATAATTTTTAAAAAAGACATTTTTTATTTTTTTCAAAAAATATTGAATTTTTTCAATTGTTTTCAAAATTTTTAAAAATGTTAAAAAAGTACTGAAATCTCAAAAGAAATTATGTTTCTGAGTTTTCAGAAATTTTAAATTAAAAAAAATTAATTTTCTTGAAGGCACGATGCTATGCACCATTAATTTCAATTCATATGCATTTGAATCTAAATAAAAAATAAGAATGAAGCAATAATAAGGCATGTTTTGAGTAAATATCAAAGTATCTAATTATCATTTTTAATGGAAAATATTCAATAGCCAGAATGTTATTTTCTCTAAATATGAAGTACAAAAATGTTCTTACCTCTAAATGTACAAATATGTTCTTCTTACGATGCAACAGGAAATAACTTCTAAGATTTGTTCGAAACTTTAACAAAATTTAATAAAATTCAATTACGAATGATATCCGAATCCAAATAATTGTAATTTCATGATTCACTAAACAAAAGTATGCATCCACATAATGAAAATGATTCTAATTTAATGACGTCATATCAAAAATTCCTTTGACAATTTTCGTCAGCATAGACTGCAAATTAAATTCTTTTGTGACGTTATAATACTCGGGAATAAAGGTGTATGATATTCAAAAGCTGTATAAATTTCTATGGAGGTTAATGAACAGATTTTAATAAGCAAAAGAAGAATACTTAATGAAGGGATTTTTCACTTTATCCTCTTCCAAATGAATAATGTTTTAATTTATCAAACTGGCGCGGTGATATATCATGTATAGAATCCCTCTGGATTTAGAATAAAAACTTAAAGCAGAATTTTCTAACGGATGAGGGCGTTTTTCATTATATGTGGCTTATAGGCGTTTGCATCGAAAAGTTATGGTAGGAAGCTGTGCGATATTTTATACTCGACGATAACAAAACGCGAGAAATCGAATTTCAACGATCTATAATAAAAGTTATGACGTTCAAGGAATATTTTACCATACATATATATTTTCAATTTGAATTACGATGATAAAGTTTATCACACATGAAACGCGTATTTATTACTTATTATATGACGGAACTAAGTTTTAAGTCGATCATATATTTTTGTTTACATTTGTACAGAAATATCATTATAAAGGCTTATTTAATCACAAAATAAATTTTATTATTTTGAATATTATTTAGTGCAATACCTTTCATAATTATAATTAATACAATATTTATGAATGCTTTTTGTGATACTTACCAGCAAGCTATTATTTTCATAAGTTCAGGATTAAATGAAAAAGTTAATGTTTTTTAATAATTAGCCATGGAGTACAGTTTGTTTAACTAACACGATTAAATTTTTCGGATTAAGATTTAATTTATTAACCATGCACGAGTGTATATATATACATAAACATATTTATTCATATATACACATATATCTGTAAATATGCAATTACTGTGTATGGAGTAGGGCGGTGTACAATGGTCTAATTTGACTTTGAGCAATCATATTATGAATTCCAAATCAATTATATCATAATAAATAACACATATCAAACAAACAACTATTTGACTATAATCAGGAAAAATCCCAGCTAATTCGTCATTGTAGAAATGTGTTTTATTTCCTGTTTTTCAAACATTTTTCCTTTTAACCTCATAGGCGGGGTAAATTGGAACGGTTGGGTGGCTAACAGATAACAGATATTTTAATTTTAAGTAGATTTTACAAAATAATAGCTGCATTATTCAACCAATGCAAAATTTAATTTTTATGGGTGCGTTTTTACAGAGATAACACTGTATATAACCTCGATCTGGTATTCTGTCAGAAATATTTATCAGCGAATTTGGAATGACTTAAAATTATTTAATTAATATCTTGTAAAATAATTTTTTATACTTAATTTATTTTTCAATTACATTTTTTACACCTTTACAAAGGTAAAGTTGGTCCTTTTACACCACTCAAATGTAAGCTTTTATAGAAGTCATATAAAAAAAAACAATTAGACCTTTTTACCCGCAGATGTTTAAGCCCCGCTCTACCCTATACTCATATGAGAAAAATCATACTACCATCATTTAAATATTTAAAACATCGAGTACCACCAAACTCTCGATAATGAGTCCATTACCACAAATTACATATACATTTTTAGTTCACATAATTGCATATGTAATGTCATTGAGTGCAATTTACTACTTATTGACGTTTTTCATGCAATATAAAAAACACGGGAAAGTATGACTGCAATTGCTAAATAATATAGTGCCTACCATTATACAAAAAGGCAATAGTATGCAGTATAATTTCGAATATTTTGTATAAATGTTGAATGTAATAAATATTAAGAGTGACGTGTATTTTTGCGGCAATACTTTATCGTCTAATTAAATTTATAAATTTGATACCTCTTATGTTCAATTAATTTTTTTTATAAATAATTTTGTTTTGAACTGACTCTAAGCTGACTAAGATAATTTTGCTATTTATCTTTTTTTAAATATTAATATTATTTCTTGAACTGGTGAAGTTTAATTTTTGAAGCAGGTTAAATATTTATTGCAAGTAAAATTGAATTGTAATTTTTTTTGCATAATTAGTGCATTATGTCAACACCAATAAGCATCAACATTATCAAAAGTTTTTCTCAAGCTCATTGAAAACACCATGGAAAGCTTCAGATTTCAGATGTAAACTTAGGAGCCTCTTCTGAAGATATTTGCATAAGTACTTTTAGAAATAGTAAACAATTTTCAAAAAAGTTTAAATTTGAAGCAAAGTAGTAGAGAACAAAATTTAAAACATTCCAATTATTTTATTATTTTTTTTAATTTTTTATTTGAATGATTCACCTTGTATCGTATAGCTTTCACTTCATGTTCAGTATTTTGAACTAAAACTGCTCTAGGCGCGACTAGGGAGTAAAGCTGTAACGGAAATAGCGTTACGCCCGAACTGTACGTTATTCGATCTCGATGAAATCATTTGTATACGCGTCGATTGTGATTAGTCGTCGAGTCGCGTGAATAGAGATCTGTCGTTGTATGCGTAAGGATACACGAAGGACATTAGAATGTCATTAATTTTGAGGTTACATCATAGTACAAATCTTGATTTAATAAAAAATGCCTGAATCAGAAGAATATTTTACACTATCCCCCGTAAATAAGTATGATGAAAATAATAAAACAAATGAAACATTTGTGCCGTGTATAAAACGTAAGTTTATTGAAATAATTTCTGTATTGTTTGTAGTTTCTATAAATCTTTGAAGTTATTAAAATGTAAAAATTTTTATGGGCAAGACAAATATTAAAGCTAAAGAATGAGATTGTTTCGGCAGCAAAAAAGTAAAAAAGAAAAAATCCTTACTTTACTCTCTTTAATAAACCTAAGTATGTAGGAAATAATTTAATTTCTATAATAATGATAACAAATTGAAGGATTTGATCAGCGGAGTATAATTTTTCTAACAATTTTGTCCGGTTTTTGTCAAAACATATTTAGTTATAGTAATCCCTGTTGGATTAATTAAATTAAAATTAAACATATTCTAAATTACATAATATAATCTTATATTATTTATCCATCTTTTTGTTGGATAACGCAATAACTTACACATTATAGTAAAATTTGAAAAGTATTATAGTTTTTGAAACTTTAATCTACTGATCACATTTTGATTGTGCAAAATATGTAAGATTATTGGAATGAACTTCTTTCAAAATGTACACTTAGTCTTACTTGCAGAATATATCACTTGATCATTATATAGAACATTGTTTTATCGTGAGCAAAAATTATAATTCCTTAGGTATAACATTACGATGCCATAATTCAGGTAAAGCAAGAAAATATATTAGTTTTTCTCGAATCTCGTTCTCTAGTATTTTAATGGTATTTCACAATGCATTTCTTTTCTGCGATCTGTGTACCCAGAATTCAAAATTTAGTTCACGTACATGCTGAACTCGCTTTCACAGGCAAACTCCACAATACACTATACACAGCATGTTTCACCTACAATTCCCGAATCGTGATATTTGCGGATGCAAAACTTCTTTTATAGTTTGCGAGCTGATGAAATTTTCCTTGTAACATTTGCTTGATCGAAAATACGTCAAAAAATGACGTGTCAATTTGTGAAAGAAGTAATAAAAATATTAACAAACTTTATATAATGTTATTACAAGATACAAAGAAATGGCACGTGTTATTTTGAATAATCATCAATTATTAACTTCCCGTATATCTTCATTTTTTAAGGTTTCTGAACATTTTGGCATACCTCAGAAAAAATGGATGTGTGTACATATGTGTGCGTGTGTGCGTGTGTGTGTTTTGTATGTCTGCATTTTTTAAAAAAATATTCGATTCCTATTGATAGGGATATGTGCTGATTAGTTTTTAGCAAAAGCAGGTCCAGCCATTTCGAAGATACAGAGCTAAATGTGCAAAAAATGGCAGTTTTTGAGAGCGTCCGATTTGAATTATTCAAAGAACTCTTTGCTTGTTGCAACAAAATAATTGTTTTTGGAAAAAATTTTTTGCTTTTAATTTTTTTTTCATTTTTTTTTTGTATATCGAAAATAATTCTGATTTTAATTTAAATTCTGTTTTAGTGTACTTTAAACAAATAATTTCAATTTTGCAGTTTAGTTTATATAATTCTTATAAATATTAGACAATGTTATAATATTTATAATAATCTATTTGAAAACATTTTCCAGCAATTTGCCTTAAGGCACGATGCCATACACCACTAGTATTAAAATTAGCTTAAAAATTACATTATGAAGTAAAAATTGTGTCTAAACTATTATACATAGCTTACTAATTTTCCATTTGAGAGAACTTTATATATTATTTTTAACGGTTTTACCATGAAGCTGATAGCAGTTCTATTCGGACTTTTTGAGATAGTTTCGGTAATTTGAAACTTCTTAATTTGATAGAAAGTTTTTTCATTTATTTTCTTTTGTGAGAGTTATCAGTTTTAACTATATTATATGTGATTTTCTACCGTTCAAAGGAATTTTTGAGATTCATAAATGCATGTGCAGAGGAATAAGGCTATATATATATAACTTCAAGAATCAATCTCTTAAGTAGATATGAATTTTATTTTACCTGACAAAATTTTTTATACTTTTTGTACACCAATCAGAACTAAAAGTTTTATAAGTTGCTGTTTTTTAAACTTATTCTCTGCTACGTTGCTTTTTCTAAGATCTTACCTATTTGATATATTTTATGTTACAAAGTAAACTTATTGCAGCAATTCCTGGAACTGAGATTTCTACTTGAAGACATATTTTGCTTTATATTTCTTTAATAAAAATGAATTTTATCGTTTCATACGCTGTGATATTTAATGATATATCTTATTTAACTAAGAAATTATGCCTAACAAGACTAATCAAATATATTTTTCAAAAAACTCTGAATTATATAATTGTCTCCATGATATATAAATATCAGAAAAATATTCAAATATAAGGTAAAAATAAGATGTGCGTCAAAGAGATAAACATCAAAATTAATTTTAGACCTTAGAAAGAAACTATAGTCACATTAGATAAATAGCATTATTTGCTGAAGACAAAAACCAGAAGACAGAACAATGTTTTGTCAGTTGTTCACCATCTACTGGTAGCTCGTAAAAGTTTATAGATGTTTTCAACGGTTTATTTTGCACTTACAGGTTATTTTATTTTCTACCCATTAAAGTTTTTAGTAGTTAGACATTATTCCAAAATGTATTGCCATTATAATTTTGTTTAATTGCGTACATACATACGCGCAAATTGTATGTGTATTTTATTGATTTGTTTAAAAAAATTATAGAAAAATGAGTAAAAATAATAATATACTAGTTCATGAGGTCCAAAAATAGCATTCATGATCAATTTATGCTGTATCGCTTCGCAGATGTAACTGTGAATAATATATTATAGCAGAAGCATTGTATATTATATTTTCACGATGTTTTCAAACAATAATGTTAGAAGAATGGTGTATCAAACGACATGAGCGATTTTACTAACATGATTTTTACTCTTGCAAAATATTTATATCGTTATTAATTGGCAGTTTGAAATTAAATTCTTATCAATATTAATTCATATAGAAACCTAGTATTATAGTGTACTCTCATAATTGGATAACTTTTGTTAAGTTAATAAAATCATGGAGGGGTTTCCATAATTTTAAATAAAACTTGAGTATAAATTTACACGTATTTACTTGCTTCAATTTCTATTAATTTTGCTAGTAAGGCAAGTTCATCAGATTCACACTTGAAACCAAAAACTCTGAATATCGATATTTTTTTGTTTTCAATAGCATAGGACTGGTCTTTTATCACTTTTTCAGTTACCATCACAAAATGACATCGGAGCACAATTCGCTCATTCAGCAATTAATTATGAAGTTGTAGTAATTAATTCAATATCCAAGTTGAATCTTGTTTGAAAACCTGCTGATTAATTATTGTAACTTTACTTTTCTACTGTAAGTTTTACTTATTTCAGAATGCAATTGATAATTGAAATTATAATACGATTTTAAATAATATTAAGTAACGTAGTTTTTTTTATAAATGCTTTTTTAACTCTAGCTACATAGTCATTTACTTCAATTCAAATATTGATTTAAGATAATATAACATGCTTTTAAGGTGCATATAGTGTCTTGACTTGCTAGTTAAGCTAATTACAACTAACAGCTTCATGCATTCGATTGATAGAAGATGCAAGCTTTGTATTTAGAAACGATATAGTTTAATATTCTATTTATATTATAATCAGGAAACTTCATATCACATAAAAACTAGGAGTTATGAAGGATTGACAAAAAACGTTAACTCGAGGGCAAATCTATTAATAGTTTGTTGTGTTTTATTAAAATGTTTTGAAAAAGTTTCTGTTCATTATAAGTATAACAACTATGTAAAAATATAATAATTATTATGCACAATTGTGGATTGAAATTGAAATTTTACCACAAAGTTACTGCTTTGCAATTGTAAGAGCTCTTCGAACAAATTTGTACAGATCTTTTATCTTATATGAGCATGCATATAATTATTATTGATATTATAAGTATTTATTATTAATTAATTTCTTTTAAAATATTAATTATATATATATTATAATATTAGTAATATATTAAAATCATTAATATTACTAATATTAATGTACATGCTCATACGATGAGAGATTTGTATTTTGCTCAAATCAGCTCATATAGTTGTGATACAGTAATTACAATGTAAAATTAATTTATTATTATTACAATTATTATATTTATATATTTTAGTTAAACTTATAACAAACAGAAATTTGTCTAATTTTATTAGATAATTTGATTAAAATCAACAATATTTATTATTCAAGAATTAATAAAAACGTGTATCATATGCTTCAGCGCCAATACACTTTTTGCTTTGACGGTACCTTCTAATTTATTAATTACTGTCCGCAGAGCGAGCTTAATAAGTTTTCGCCCTTGTTCCTACTTCAAAATATGTTCTAGCCCTTTGGCTATTAAAACGTAGTAACATTTTCCATACACGTGCCGTGCATAGGAGATACTCTTACAAATGTTACATCGGCAGATAGGCGCTCTTACTACCCACTCCGTTGACTTTGATGTCAGCAGATCAAAGCCAGAAGAGATGTGCTCGCACTCAAAACGTGACTTTGACCGTTAATCGGTGGCAATCACTCAAAGAAAACAGGCCAATAGTATTTTCATAACTCATGAAAAAAGCTGAATTTCCTTGTTGAAAAGAGCAATTTGTTTCCTTTTTGAATCTGAGTAAATGGAGCTATTTATACCCTAGTGAAACGGCCTTATTGCCATAACGCTGAGTTCATGAGGTGCAAGTAATTGACGTTTTAACGGAGTCGTGATATAATAAAAGATCGTGATTTATGCGAAAATAAAGTGTCTATTTTTGGTGGATTAGCTTTGTTTCGTTAATATAAACGAAGTGTTATTCATGACATAGACGTTTATTAAAATATCTAATTTAGTCTTGAGTTTAAATCATATTATTGACGTTGATTGAATTTTTATTTTCTAATGAGCTTGATTTTATAGAACGTTTTTATGGAAATACATACATTTCAATCTAATACAAATATTTCGAGTTATTTATATTCGAAAAAAAAATTGTTTTTTAATTATATATTTATATATAATATTTCTAATGATCAGTCTGCACATTTATAATCAATATCTTAATAATAATTTTGTATCATTGTCTTAGTCAACAAATATTTACGTTTGATATATATTTTATTTTTTCTCATGTTGATGTTATATTGAATAAGTTTTGGATACAACAAACAAAATAGACGAAAATGCAGAAAAAATAAGAAAATTCTTGAAATGTAAATTTGAGCTTAAGAATAATATAAATATATATAATTATGAATAAATAGATCATTATTTATTATTCTTTTACTTCGACGACTGGCTGCAAAATTACATTTCACATATATATATATATATATATATATATATATATATTTACATGTAATACAATTGCAATATATCCATAAGTATTAAATGACTACATATAACGGTGGAGCAGCCTTGTACTTTTTGTACAATCCGTTTGAGCACCAATCTTTTATATATTAACGTTTACTTTGCTAATCCTACTTTTTCGATTTCAATACCAATTTAATAAAATTATATTTCATAATTTAGTATAATAATTTCTAATATTTGTTTAATTTGCGTGCAATATTTTGAAATCCTTCTATATATTTATCATTTTGCAAGCAGATGTTTTTTATTGAACAACATTCAATAAATAATCAAAACATAAATATTTTCAAATGTATAATAAATATTTTAGATAAATTGATGTATTTACGTCAATTTATCTATATAACTTTCAACTACTGAATCGGTGTCGAGTTGGGAAATGAAAAACAAATATATAGCTGCGCCATCTGTTTTAGAGGCGCTACACCGCATGCTTTCAGTGGATATCAAACTGTTTTCGCCGTCATCAATAGTATTTTCAAAAGAAAAATGTTTTATTTCTTTCTTTACGTAGTATCATATTTTTTCGTTTAATCTTATACTATTATACTGAAATAGTATACTACTACTTGACTAGTGGTTTTTGAAGTGAATTATTAGACTAAAATATCAAACATTTTTAAAATTTGAAGCAATATTAAAATAGGAGCTATAAAAAATCTTAGATTTGGCTTTATAAAATTTACATTAAGCTCTATTTGTAATGGAATTGTTTTTTTAATTATGTGTTAATGTATTATAGTAGTTAGGTACCATAACATACTTATAATATCGAGCTTAATTGGTTAAGAATTAAATACCGCATTATCAAAAATAAAATAATAATATATTCTTGCTTCATTAGAATCGAAATATATTCTTACTTTACTTCTGAGATATCTAAAACAAATCGATTTCATAGGTCCAAAAAACAAATTTTGGATTGAGTGTGCGACATATGTTTTCTAATGTAGTTTTTACCGCTGAATACAAAACTAAAGTCAAACACAATCTAAGATTAGAAATTTTTCTGTGCGATAATTAAAATGTCATAATTTAATACCTAAATGAGCTAAGAGACAAATTCATGCAACGCTATTTAAAAAAAAAATGCCATTGCTCCTTCAATTTTGACTTTAGATTGGTGTTCAGCTTTAAAGAAATACGTTAGATAAATTAGTATAAACATCTATACTAAAATAGTGAAAGCGAAGAATTTTTCTTCATTTATTATTATTTTTGAATGCCTAATATGATTGCTAATTCTATGTTGAGAATCTTTCTTTTTACTAAGTAAAAGAATAACTTATTTTATGTTGAAACATTTCTGCTTTGCATAATTCAAATTTAATTTGACTTTTATATAAACTGCATTATGGAGTAAATTTTTATAATTTGTAATTTCTCGGCCATGATTGTCTTAAAGTTAGCTCATAAATTTAAGAGAAGAACAACTACAACACTTTAATAAGTCGTGTGGGATATAATGCCCTAGTAATTGTTGGTAACACGGCGCCATATGTGACCTAACTGATTTCATTCGCAAACGTTATTAAATGAGGGCTCACATTTCCAACCTTTTGCACATGTTTTTCATGAAACAGTTATATCTATTCCCACTGCGCTTGTTTGAAAATTAATTAAAAGTATTCAACATGCACATGAAATTATATTTATTCTAAATAACGAAATAATTAAATTCAGTTATGGAATAAATGATATTGCTCGTTTTTGCGTAGTTAATTTTTGCGAATGATTTTTACATAAATAATTGTAAATAAAAATATGTATTATTTTAAATGAATGATACTACATGTTCATTTTTAACATTCACATTCAATACTATTAATTAAAACCGTAGTCTATTTACTCTTCTGCTCTGATTATAAATTGATCAGTCGATGACCTAAACGTATTATTAATTATTGTAGTTAATTTTTAAGTTTTTCTCTGAATAATACAGAATATGTATTTATTAGAAATATTAATTTTATCAGATTTCACATCTTCTATATATTATTTTTTATAAATTAAGTCATAAATCGTAAAATTGTCATTTTTCTCATTGATAGATTCATCTTTCAAAACAGCTTAGTACAGGTATCAGATAGTTGCAATTATTTATTCATTTTCAAATAAAAGTTTAATTGCAAAACTTGGATACTGATCTTGGATAATATAATGTTCAGAGGAAATCGTTTCTATTACTATTCGGCACTAATCTAACGATTTATATTTATGTGTATAAATATATTTGAAAATTGTCCTTTATTGAAAAAAAACTACAATCATTGAAACCATATTGTGCCGATTAAACACAATGAAAATTGTCCTTTATTGCTTATGAAATTTTTTTCTGAACTTGATAATAATATTTATTCTTTTATGAACTTGAGATATTACTTTCTTTAATAGTAATTATTTTATTCTTCACAATGGGTATTAAGATATTAGTAAGATATAATAATGGGCCGAAAATTGAAAATAAAATTTTTTGCATATCTTTACGTTTCACTGGTTTCTGAATATTTTGGCATACCTCAGAAAAAATGGACAAGTGTGTTTGTGTGTCCTCAATTTTTCGCCTACGTTTTCGGGCACACGGATCAACCGATATGAATCATTCAAAAGACTCAGCTTGTGTTGACAAAACATTTCCTCAATTTTTTTTCCAAAAATTTTTTTTTGTTCTATATCGAAAATAATTCAGATTTTAGTTTTAATTCTGGCTAAAGTTCTAAAGTTCTAAAGGCACGATGTCATACACACCACTAGTTTACATATTTAATTTTACTTATTTAATTTTTAACTTCCCGAAGGAGAAGTTTATGTTTTCATCAAAAAATCCGAATGGCTAATTTTATGTTTTCTCGACGTTTCAAGCCATTCTGAATCGAATGAGACCAAATTTGGAAAAAGTATGTGTGTGTGTGTGTGTGTGTGAACAGATTTTTTGCCGTAAATCGACGTTTTCTCCAAAACGGCTGGAGCGATTTCAAAAATTTAAAAGCCATTTGATGTATCTCGATGAGGACTATCGTCTCTGAGTTTTGTGCGGCGATCGGCCGGGCCGTTTCTTTGTAAATTGCAGAAAAGTGAAAATTTTTTCGCCCACGTTTTAGCCCGCAATTCTGAATCGATTCTGAAAATTCAAAAACCATTCGATAGATATTGGTTGGGAATCGTGCTGATTAGTTTTTGGTAAAGATTGGCCGGGCCGTTTTCTTATAATAACGTTTTTAAAAAAAAAAAATCGACGATTTTTATGATTTTTTTTTGACGGTAGATACCATAGTTTTCTAGGTCATACTAAAATATTACGGCCCTACGACAACTCGTTTAGCTTTAAAAATTCGTCAAAGTTTGCAAAAATTGGTATAGTTTTTTTGACATTTGTCAAAATTAGACTTTTGATCGACGTTTTCTCAAAAGCGCCTGAACCGATTTCAGAAATTTAAAAGCCATTTGATGTATTTCGGGGAAGACTATCGTTTGTCAGTTTTGTGCGACGATCAGCCAAGCCGTTTCTTTGTAATTTGAAAAAAAGTGTTAAACTTTTCGTCCACATTTAAGCTCATCCTACCGAACCAATTTTAAAAAATCAAAAACTGTTCGAAAGATATTAGTTGGGAATGATACTGATCAGTTTTAGGTGAAAATCTACCGAGCCGTTTTCTTGTAATTAACCGTTGAAAAAAAAATTTAAGCCGATTTTTATGGATTTTTTTTAGCGATATATACCATGGTCTTATAGAACTTACTGAAATATTACGGCCTTAAGACAAATAGTTTGATTTTAAAAATTCATCAAAGTTTGAGAAAATGAGTAGCTCTTTTGACATTTGTTAAAATTAAAATTAGACTATTTACTTGGTATAATGATAGAGTACTTGGTCTTGAACATAATAAATCATTAAAGTCCTGAAAACTGGTTCAATTATAAAAATTATTGATTTTTGAAAATTTGCTTTTAGAAAATACTCCGAGTTCGTTCGTTTTCAATTATGTGTAATAAATCCACTCGGAATACTTTTAATGACTCATAAATTAATTTATTTTTTATTGATTAAGTCGATTATTTAAATATATCGGGAAGTTCATGTAACTTGCCTCAAGGCTAAATACCAAACCAACTAGTTAATCTATTGCTGGACTATAAATAAATGAATATACTATGAGATTTATTTAACATCAGGCAGTTATGCTAAATTTGTGTTCTTAAGATGGTAAGGGCTATTGGTATTCTCATACAGTCAAGTTATAAACCAGGAAGTTTCTAAATACTCTCACACTTCCTAATTAGAAATTGAATAGAGAACCGAGAAGCATAGCATAGAAACTGCTTTAATGTAACTCAATTACAAATAACAGGACGACCCCGGCAATAAACACGAATCCCGTTTCCCGTTCGAGGACATCTCATAGATGTAAAATAAGACACTTTGAACGTTTGAACTTTGATGTTAAACCGACCGTACCTAAAACCATTTCTGGGGAACATGTATCGCTAATCAAAAGGACACCCTGATGATTGGGATTCGGAAAACTATTAAACTTCTCATGGGATTGAATGATTAACGATCAAATATTCTATTCAATAGTTGGAACGACTTTCGACTTACACTATATTGATGTATTGATTTATATATTATAAGCGAATATTTGCTTATTTTTAATTCAAAATAAACAAACAGGTTCTGTCTAAATGCTTAAAATAAGTGATGTTTGTCTGTACATTCACGGAAATAGTACTTGCAGCTTTGTACTTAAATGAAACATTTGTGCGATTATAATATCTCAAAGTTTTTCCAGTAGTGATAATCATTTTTACTTAAAAATATAGGTGAAAATATATATTCAAGTGAAAAGAGTCCTTACGGAATCGCTGTGATAGAAAATATTCATCGCACACAGCTTATAGAACTGTTAAGTTAAATTTATTTTTAAGTTCAAAGAATATTTACAATTGCGAACGTTACAGATATATCACTTATCTTGAAAAATTATAATTTTTTTATGAAACAATCTGCTAAAATATTAATTATATTTATAGATATTCATTATTGTTTTTTTTAGAGGGCAAAGCTTAAAACTACCACTATTTTTTATTGAAAACTAAAACTAAACTTTCGATAAGATAATAAATGTATTCGCAAAAGGCCGATGTGCTAAGTTAATGTTTGCTCGAGTTATTCTGAATTGTTTGACACTTAATTTGAAAAAAAATGTATGTGTGTTTTACCAAATTTAATATTCTATCCAAAAGGTATATGATAACTTTATAGAATTCTGAACTATTCGAGCCACATCTGTAGTTTTAAGTTGTAAACATCATTTTTTCTGTCGTTTTCTTCCAGTTATAACAGTTCAATGATTCGGAATTTTAAATTAGTTTTTAGATATATCTTTTTGAGATAGGCTACATTCTTGTCTTATCAATATCTTTTTATTTCATTGTGCCGTTACTTGTTTCCCTTATGGAACATTATTATGTTCCCTCACAATCTAATGTTAAAATCTCTCCAAGGATTTTCAGCCGGGTTCTGCGAAATACAATATCTTTGTTAAGGAGAAATATCACAGATATTCATAAAACAGATATATAGAACGTAGATAAAATACAAACACAAAGATATATATATATATATATATATATATATATATATATATGAATATGTGTGTGTGTGCGCGCTTATACTCGTATGTAATAGATAGAATATGATTGATTTACACACAGTACAAATTGAATTGTATGTATTCTTCATTTCACACTGTGAATTATTTAACGACAAACGAATTACATATTCAGAGGTAAATTTATTCTGTTTGTACAAAGCGAACTTTTGTTTTTATATTCAGTTGCAATTCTGGCAAATGTACGTTTATTGGTGGCATGTTGTTTATAATTATTAATGAGGCAAAGGTAGTGCAGTAAAAATAAAATAGGTTTTATTTGCATATTTCAATTGTTTAAATATTGATGCAATAATAAACGTCGTTATTGTGTTGAAATCTTAAATATGTGTTGAAAATATTGTGACAAATTGTAGTACTTTAGTTGTAGTTAGTTTTTTTTACCAAATCGAAACTAATTTGTAATCACATTGTTCGTATAGAATCAGGAATTAACTTCGTATAGAATAAATATAGAGCATCCTTAAGCCATTTAAGAACTTAAAGTTTGAAAAGCATTTACGGTGGAGACGCCATGTACATATTCTCATAACTGAATACTTTTTCAATAAGTTATATGGAGCAGTTTCCAATTTATCACAGTTTACATTGGAATGAATAATAATAATAATAATAATAAATGGCTAAAGAAGTTTCTTATTAACACTTTAATCTTATCAGGAGAAAATTATAATTTACTCGAATAAGTTGAAGTTTTATTCTTCAGATACCAATTTGTCGGTATTTGTGTTATATTGGTTGAATATAAATTATATATAATTTACATTTATATGAATTCTTATTTATCTATATACACGTTGGTCTTTTTATAAAGAATTTAGCAATTATCATGTTCATGCACTAAATAATACAGCGTAGAAGGGTGTTAATTCTTCATAAGGCCTTGCAAATATAATATTACAAATAACAAATATATGATTGACAGACATGTCGATGATGATAAAAATCCTATTTTCTATAATGAAGTTAATATAAATAGCATACATGTTCAGGAAAATTGAAAAGAAGTCTAGTATTGTGCTAACAAATACTACTATTTACAATGTATACTATAATAAAGCGTACGTTTCTAATAAGCGATGTATGTGAGACTCATCGTGGGTTAAGTAAATAAAATAGGTCGGATATTTACCGATGGTCAGTTATCTAGAAAGAGTTATCGAACAAAATGCGTGTGCTGCTATCATTATTTATTCACTCGGCGTATACTCTAAGGATAATAAAGGTTTTCATGTTTTCACGAGGGACCGTTACGCCCGCCCCTTTCAACAAGGCTAAAGAGGTATCTACAGAATAAATGTAACTAAAAGAGTGATAACATAAAAAACATAACTCATGTGTATATATGTACAATAACCAAACCTTATTAAACCAACCAATTATTTTTGGATGTATTATATTAAAATGCGCGTTACTATTAGGTTGTCAAATATCTCCCTTCCGCTTTTTTGCTCTTGGTTCATAATACAAAAAGGCGGAAGGGAGATATTTGACAACCTATTATAATGATCTAATATTTTTCTAAAATATAAATGTAACTGAAAATGCACTAAAACATTGACATTTATAACGAATGAATTCAAAAATTTTTGAATTTATATATAAATAATATCTTTTCAGAATTAACTCTTCAAAATTCGTTTAATAAATAATAAGTCGTTGGTAAAAGTGAAAAAAATATGTTTTAAAAAATATCATAAGAGTATCTAAAATAGCCAAAAATTATTTTTCATTATATTTCGTTCAATTATTTGATTATAGATTACATATTACATTGATTTTGTATTTGTCTGTCCATTCTTCTTTTACAAATTATGTCCTCTACAATTTTCATTCTTGTCTTTATTTGCCCAAATTGGGGCGAAGAAATTTGAACAGTAATAAAATACAATGCTGAGAAAAATAATTGAAAACCAAAATTGTCAATGTATATATAGCTTAAAATTCAATCGGCCTTTGAGAATGGTATCTTCACCCACTGACCTGCTTATCCTATGATATTGCCAAATATGAATGCGATGCCATTTTCGCAAACTCCTAGTCGAATTTATCTGCATATCAACAGTTTGTGCTTGCCTTGTGTGATTCCGAGTAATTTCAGTTATGCAATAATATCAATATGTCTCTACAAGGTTTGCGACGCGATAAGCAACACGCCTCTCTGCGGACGGTTTATATATATCAGCCCAAATATTACAATTTAGTACGTGAACGGTAGTCGTTTTGCATTATGTATATGCTTATATATATATATATATATATATATATATATATATATATATATATATAGGGTGGTCCTTAACAAGGACTTTTTCGAATTTCTTTGCTCCCAAGGGCGCCAATGCTTCCAAATAAATAAAAAATTAATCTCTAATAGTATTAGCTCTTAATATAAACATTTAGATAGAGCGCACGCCAATGGAAAGTTTCTTATAATTGTTATTAACATACGTCATTAAGTAAATTCTTGCGCCATCTGTCGTGAACTCAAGTATCGCGACACATAAGAATATTTATAAACCACTTAACCTCTAATTAAATTCTATTCATCATGAAATCAATTTGAAATTAATTTTACAGCATAATATTATCGTAACGAAACTTACAAACAATATTATGTGCTTACAGATAGCGTCATATGTCTCCCTTAAATATATCATATATATATATATATATATATAAATATATATATATATGCATATATGTATATATATGTGTGTATATATGCAGGTATATACCATAATATTTGCGTATGTCACGTACTAAGTCACGCCAAACGCGGCATCCCCTTTGCAGGAAAACTCTCTTTGGGTTATGTGGCAAAAATTCCTCAAAGGCAAAATTACTATAACGCGAGGACGTTTTTATATGATTCGGATGCTGCAAAGTGGAATCTATATTATATGCGATAATGTCTGGAAATTATCGTTAAACTTATTTATAGATAATGGTAATCATAATTCATGATTATGGTAATAGCGTACAATAATAATACGGTCGGTTCGATTATTGCCCTGACAAAATAATATTTTATATAAGTATTAATTGAATTCCTAATTTGACATGAAGTTTCATTTAACTTATAAACTAAGGCTAAGAATAGAACACTCCTTACTAACTTCACTCTATCGCTCTTAGTTGAAGATACGTCTAATTATGTTGCAAGTTTTATTCAGTTATTAAGTTTGTGATTAATATATTCCAAGTGAGTACGTACATAGTTGATACTGGGAAGTAAATAAGGTGAAAACAGTTGAAGTTTGAAAGTTTTCTCTATTCAAGAAGTTATTTTTGAATCTTTTCCATACATTTTTTTTCTTTAAAATTTGTTATTTAAAATGCATTTTGAAAATCAAATGGTTTATTACATGCTGAATAATCATTGCTAGAGAAGTAATTGCAGTAAATTAGTGATTACATTTTAATACATAATAAGATATTAATGATAATTATATTTATGTGTATGTTTAATAGTATTCATAATAGTGAAATCATACGCAAAATTTACTTCAAACTTTTCAAAAATCTGACGCTTAATTGTTTTCATAGATTTTAAGTTATATTTATGTTGAAAACAATAAACCACACATAGTTACTCATTTAGTATGCTATTTAATACAACTATTCTGCAAAATTTTTAACCTTAGCAATTAAAATGATTTTAGCACCAATTTCATAAATTATTATATCAACAATAATTTCATATATTATTATATCAACAATATTACAACAACAATAGTAAAATAGTAAGAGTAAAATAGCAAATAAAATAAATAGATAAGTTGGAATGCTTCAACAAATGATTTTTGATAAATTGTTACCATTTGCTCGAGTCTCGAGTATAGCAGTCGTTTAACTTTATGAAAAATAAACTTTTACGAATGTGTGAAAATCATAAGTGAGCAAAAAATGTTTATTTTAGCTTTTAAAATAACTATTAAAATTGGCAACTTTTTTTAAAAAAAAAAGCAATTTAATATGCACAACTTACAACATACAAACATTTAGCACTATTTATGTCAAACTGATTAAAATAAGAAATAAAGAAAACAAATCCGGAGTTAAGGTAAAAATAAGCGTTATTCTGTAAGTTAAATTCCAATCAAGGATGCAGCAATTATAAAAAATTTCTTTGTGATTAGTTTGAAAATTCAATAGGTCAAATATTTAAAAACTAGTTTGTATGGTATCGTGCCTTAAGGCAAGTTGCTGGAAGTTCCCATACCGTGACGAGAAATATTAAATGTTTTGAAATAGATTATTATAAATACTATAATATTGTCTAATATTTATAAGAATTATATAAATTGAATTGCAAAATTAAAATTATTTAAGCTTTAATTTATTTATTTGAGCTATAAAACTTTGGCCAGAATTAAAATTAAAATTTATCTATCTTTCTCTCCCTCTATCAATAGGAATACAATGTATTTTGAACCATTCAAATCAGTTAATCCGTGCGCCCGAAAAGGTGAACAAAAATGCGGACACACAAAACACACACACACTCCTCCATTTTTCTGAGGTATGCCAAAATGTTCAGAAACCATCAAAACGTTTTCGGCCCATTACTATAAATAACCTACGGGAAGTTAAAAATTAGTTTTAGAAGTAGGATAAAGCAGGTCTCAAAGAACCAATTTGACTTTGAGCAATTATATTGTGAAAACCAAATCAATTATATCACAACAAATAACACATATCAAACAAACAACTATTTGACTATGTTTGGTAAAACTCCCAGAAAAAATGTTTTCCAAAATTTCGCAACCTGTTCTTTTTTACCCCATAGGCAGGGTAAATTAAGACGGCCTGAGAACAAACAGGTCCAATGTCAAACTTTAATTTCAAAAATTTTTTACAAAATAATATTGAATAATTTGCATTATTCAACCAATGTAAGATTTTATAGGTGATTTTTTTACAGAGAAGACACTATGAATAACCTTGATCTGGTATTTTGTCAGAAATATTTATGAGCATCGTTGGAATAACTTTTTTATTTATTTAATTTATCTTTTGTAAAATTGCTTTTTTCAACTTAATTTGATTTTAAATTTACTATTTTTCATACTTTACAACTTTGCCAAGATAAAGATTCAGTTGTTACTTTTCATCCCACTCAGATGTAAGCTTTTATAGAGGTCATATAAAAAAAACTGTTGAATCTAACTTGAAATTAACAACACATCTTACAAAATAATTTAATAGCGTATACGTAAAAATTATATTAAAGTCTCGTAAATTCAACATCAGTGCTCAAAACCAAAATAAATAACAACGACGGAAAATACTTTTGTTATATATTTTCAAACATAGCTGATTTTCTCTCGATAATAACGTAGTAAGAATCAAAGTGACGGCTGGTTATACATTGTTTTTCTCTACTTTCAAATATCATTGTTGAAAAATTCCTAACTTTACTGGTTTTTGAAATAACGGTCGTAGACCTATTTACCCGCGGACTTTGGAGTCTCACTCTACCCTATGCTAAAATTTCAAATTACTGTTGCAACAAAAATGCCTGCATAACAATTATATCTAAGCTTTATATTTCTGAATATTTCATATAGTCTCGTTACAAAATACATTAAAGTATAATACCATATTTACCGTGCATTTCTCCTTTGGTGCATATTTTTGACTTGCACGCTTTGTCCTTTGATGCGGGCAACACTATTAGCTACGCGACCGAGCTACGCCCCCTCTACGGCCGAACATGGCGTCGGCGTAGCTTCTTCTGGCTCGATCCTCGCGGTTCGTATCTCCGCGAGGCTTCAGTCGGACGCTGGACGCCGTGCAGAATACACGTGGATAATAGACATATGTTAATATATTTACGGCTTTTTATTATAGTGTTCTTAACCCAAACACCGTTAGTAAAAATATAAACATTTTAATTATGATCTGGGTATTTTAAGAACTTTGTAATTGACAATTTAGAAAATATTTCGTCTATATCTTACTTTATAATCATGACACGTGATGAAACACTAAATTATAAATTTTAGTTAATATAATTATTTTTGCATCATACTGATGACATTGGTTAGTTTTAATCTTCCAGTGCTGTGAACAGCTAACTCATAAATAATATGATTGTGAGTACTCTATGAATCATTGTGTTACGACTTGAGCACGATATTGTAAACAGTTGTGAGATATTGTTAATGTTTGTTGTGAGTTATGTTAAATGTTTATTGCAAGAAATTGTTTTGTTTATTATGGTGATGTGAAACCTAATAACAATGCAAATGGTGCTCGTAAATTTTGGTTAAGCAAAATTGCTTTCTGCAAATCATAACTAATTACCCGAACTTCGACTAAATCCTTTCAATAATTGTTTGATATTAAACTTAATTATTGCAAGAGTGTGATTGTGTGTTAGCCAGCAATGATCACATGTTTGAGAAAGTTTGACGAAGTTATATTATAGTTTGTGTTGTTATCATGATGAAAATATGAATTACATATGATATATCATGTTTGTGTTAAGTATGTGATAGTGAAATTAATCACCAGGTTCTTTGAAATTTATATTTTTAGAATTATAGATATATATATATATATATATATATATATATATTTCTGAACTTCTAAGTCAATAAGTATTAACAATCTAATTATTATACAATTATTTTTTTTAATTTAAAGTTTTCCAAAAGTTCAATCTCAAAAGTATGGAAAGATATTTTATTAATATTATCTATTTTTATATTGGTTAATATGTTTGATCATTGTTTTAATTAGAATTAATTAAATTATTAATCTATACACCTATACATTTCCGATAGAAACTATTTGATTGATGTATAATTTAATATTTGTTAAGATTTTTAATTAAATAATTAATTTAATATTTTTATTAAAATCATAATATCGCT